>NW_005843368.1:0-1298 GCF_000455745.1 Alligator sinensis | reverse complement strand
ACTGGGGTAAGTGAAGCCAGAACAGCACATGGTGAAAACCTTTATGTTAAACTAGCCCATGCATTAAATTATTTAAACATTTATGGTTCTTAGATGCTTTTTCCAACTGAGTGCAAATGCAATTTCTGGTGCAATAAGGTAGAAATATACCTACTCGAAAAAAGAATCCCTCCATTATTGGGTTCCTTTCTACAAGGTGTAAGATAGGGGACATATATGCTCCCATTCCCATGAAAAGTCATTTGGATGGTTTGACTGGAATGTTTATCAAAATGTATTACTTTACTCTTTCACAATTTCATTAGGGCAAGTAGATTAGGTAGCCTTAAGGTGCTCAACATATTAAAATTGCTGTACATAGATTGATAGATCAACAGTACTTGATTGTCAGTGTGAGAAAATCCCACGGAGAAAATCAGTGAGAGAAAATCACACAACATTTTTAGTACTTCATTTTCAGTGCGAGAGCATGAAGGCAATGTAGTAAACAAAGGGGAGTGTATGTCACACCAGTATAATCCAACATGTTTGTACTTCATGGTGTTCAGTTCAGGTATCATCTTTGAAAGCAATAACCTGTGTGAATTTTGGAAAGGGAAAGGCATGTGCACAGTTAGTTATACTCATTTCTAAAATACTTGCTATGAATCTGAAAAGCAATTACTCTATTAAGATGCACATGGTAGAAATCCATCACCTAATATGTATTTCCTTTTTATATAAATAATCAAAGTGCTGAAAAATGGACTAGATTTTTTTTTTTTGGATTTGATATGACTGTGGGTATTAAAATATTTTTTCTTTCAGCAGTGCAAGCCTAAAACAGTTCTTTTTTGATATATGAGGTTTCAAATAGGTTGTCTTTTTTCTCCAAAAAGAAAAAAAACCAACAAACCACTTATGTAAGACTGAAAAAAATCAGCAAAATTGCAAAAAAAATTGCAAAATTGTGACGAGAAGAAATAAGCAAATAATACCAAAAGACAAGAAAAGGCTTTTTCAGAGAGAGAGAGAGAGAGATTTTTTAAAGGAAAGAGAAAACAGGGTTTTTTTTAAATATAATGTAATCTGAAATCAATTTTTCCATTAAAATGCTTTGATAAGTAATTTTTAGTTAACCCTAGTCAAGATCATGGTAGATAAAATAATGATATAAATGCATGGTCATATTTATGTATAAACCCAGGGTTATTTTCATCTGTCACCTCAAATATCACATTGCAATAGTCCTAATATCAAGTAACTTGGGAGGCTGGGATGAATCTTGAAAACGGAACATGGATTAAGTGGGTGGATTT
>NW_005843367.1:182812-183688 GCF_000455745.1 Alligator sinensis | reverse complement strand
ACTTCCTGGGCAAGGGGAGAGACTTCTGGTGATAAAGGTCAGAGGTTAGGGGGTGGGACTTTAGGTCACAAGATGGCAACCGGGGGTGGGGCACCTGTTAAGGGGTGGGGTTACTCTTGCAACCTTCGGCACTTCACCAAATCTTGTTAAGTGGCCCTTCAGCGAAAATAATTGTCTACCCCTGGACTAGCATCAAGAATCTGTCAATAGGGGAGCAGAAGGCCTATCCATTCCCTACCATGTGTAGCAGGTAACCATCAGAGGATGAGGCGAATCAGTAGCAACTGACCAACAAGAGATGGCATTGCTGTGCTGCTTTTGAGAGACAGAGGTGGCAACAGAAGCAGATAGGGAGGGAAGGCAAGACTACTCAGTCGGTACTTTTGGCACCTCCTGCAGTGTGATAACATAATAGTTACTTTTCAGATCTGTGTCAAAATTGCTACTGCCAAAAAAATCTCAGGAAGCTGCCTTAGTCATAAGAAGGGTTTTCTGATGGAGGCAGTTATTTTCCTCTCTTGACCCTCATACAGAAATATCAAGACAGGAAATAGTGACATGTCCCAAACTTCAGTAAGTCTCAGACAGCAGTAGTTAAGTAATTTTCCTATCTGAGTACTTCATAACAGGAATCAGACAGCTGATGCACCCTCCCATCCAGAAGATCCATCCTCTGGAATGAAGGCTGGCAGTTGTTCTTGCTAGTGTGCAAAGGCTCCAGAGCTTAGTTTAGTACTGACTTACCAATTCAAAAACAACCTGAAGAAACATGAGCTTTTGAAAGCTATAGCATTTATAATGTTTGCAAGTATTTCTGGATGTAGAAATGTGTGTGTGTAGGTATACATCTGTGCATATCTGTATAACTAAATCTCT
>NW_005843367.1:157455-182802 GCF_000455745.1 Alligator sinensis | reverse complement strand
ATATAAATTTATACCAGCAAACATACTTGAGAGATGTCATGTTTGTGGTAAGATTTTTTTTTTAGCCTCTACAGGAAATTGAGACAAGTAACACCTTTTTATTAAATTCTACTGAGTAGAGCTGATTGGCATTTTTTCACAAAATGCTTTTTGTTAGAAAATGCCAACTTGTCAAAAAAAAGAAAGGTACTTTTTGGGCTGGAATGTGCCAGTTCAGACACATTTTTTGTTAAGAAAGGTTTATCAACACCAACATGGAATTTTTAGTCAAAACAAAAGGAAGAGACTTCAGAATAGCAAATAGCCTGGTGGTACAGGAAGATGCATGTTCAGATATCTGATCAGAATCAATAAAAGAATTGAACCTTAGTCTTCTGTGTCTTAAATGAGTCTCTGGTTACCAGACTATTGACTCTTCTGGCATGGGTCCTATTTAGTCTCTCCTGTTGGTGGTTTTCCATTTTAAATAAATATTAATTGTGCCAGGAAAATGGGACTTACTTTAGATCACAGTGGGTGCATCTACACATGAAATTAACTCGACGCAATAAACTCTGGAGCAGTTTGAGCTGGAGTCAGCTGCTTCCAGGCTCAGTGTCTACATGTGTGCCCAGGACAGCAGCACTTTGAACCAGGGCAGAGCAGCCCCCACACTTCAGCACCCTTGTGCCCCAGCCAGCCTCTGTCACCATCTACACATGTGTTTTATTGCACTTAATCACTCCATGGTAAGACACTACTGTCCCTGCTAGTACTATCCTATTGTGGAGGTAATTATTTTACTGTAATCTAATATTGGTGCACATGTAGACAGTGACACTTTACTGTGGAGCTAATTAGTCAACTCTGCAGTAAAGCGCATGTATAGATTCACACAGTGGGTAGGGCATTCTTTGGCATCTGAGGGCATTTATACATATACGTTTTTGTCCTGCAATGAACTAGAGATCTGGCCGGTCAGAGCGGATTTGTTTAATTGAGTCTGCAAGCTGACACACTGTGCTGCTTTGCTTGTAGTTGGATAAGCTGTGAAATTCACGTCAGTACACAGAAAATGGTGGCAGTACACTTTTGAACTAAAATACCTCTGATGTGTTTTCATTCAAAAGCGCGCCACTGCCATTTGCTCAGCACTGACATGCATTTTGCCGCCTATACAACTGCATGCGCCAAAGCACTGGGTGCTTTTAAAAGCACCCAGCGTGTTGCCCTGTGGGGTCAGGCCAACGCTCAGGATCTCAATATCGTGCTGTTAGACAGGAGGGCGTGGTGTACAATTGCATATACTGACACACAAACATCAATTAGGTGCACATACACTCTAGGTGCATACACCCCTACCAGGTGCACACATACATAGACACACTACCAACTCAGGCACATACACATCCAAAATTACCAGCCTCGGCACATGCATACCTATCACCAATTCAAGCACATACACGCTCTAATGATAATGACATGAAATCATACACAATACACACACACACACACACACACACACACACAGAGTCACCTGAGTCAGTGTTTAACTTGTGTGTGTGTGTGTGTGTGTGTGTGTGTGTTGGTGCCTGTGGTACCTATGCTTGGGGTGCTTGGTAACTAAAGGGCAAGTGTCAGAGATCAGGGAAAAAGGCAGTGGGGATGGGGCAACAGCAGTGGCAGAGATCAGGGGAAAAGGCATTGGAGATGGGACAATAGCAAAGAAACAGCAGTTTGCAGGCAGAGAGGAGCTCAGGATGGCTGGAGCTACAGGAGCATGGGACAGGTGTTTGGGTGGCAGTGAGTCAGAAGCAGGAGAGGGAGAAATGAGACAGAAGTTAGAGGGGCAAGAAGCAGAGATTGGAGCAGGGCTGGAACCGTAGTAAAGCAAAAACCAACTCAGGGTTACAAATAACAGTTTTATTAAATGAACACTGTACTGTACAGCTTGGTTCCCACACACGCTCACAGAATAGTAGCAGGAGAAAGAGACTCAGTGAAAGGGTTGGAGTCTAGGTAGGGAAGAAAAACAGAGTCCAAATCCTTGGCTGAAGAGAGGATGTAGGTGATAGCTACCTATCCAGGCTGGGAGGGGGTCCTCAATGGCCAGTCGGGGTCTTTCTCCAGCAGGTGTTGTCCAGAGGAGGGTCACCGGCAGGGTCTCTGGGTTGATGGGCAGCATGATGTGGAGCAGGTCTGTTCCAGGTGAAGATGGCGTCCCAAGGAGTCAGTCTTCACTACCGCTTTTTATGGGGCAGATTATCTACGATCGCCTATGAGGAGGGCATGTCCAGGCAATGTCAGCCCTGTTCCAGAGGGCTCCAGGTATTCATACTGAGCATATGCAGCCTTGGCACAATGGTGGGTTGCCTCATCTTTTGTTTCTTGAATGCTGAGGGTGGTTCCAATGGCTGGGTCATTGGTCCAGGTATTGGTTTTGATGCTGGGGTGATTTAGTAGGGGGTACTGCTATCATTGTGTTTCACTCATCCATTCACTCTTTTGTTTCAGACATTCAAGGAATATCAACATACATGGGAGAAGTTACAGAATTTCAACATACTTACACAACAGGGTATGGGGACAAGATGGGAATGGATACTTGACATCACTTTACAGACACAGGACTAAACCATACAATATTAATATGAAACAATAAAAATCAATGCGCAAATGATAGGAATACAATATAATATAATATAAAACAGTAAAAATCAATACAAACATAACAGAACACTATTTACAATATATAAAAAAGGGGCTTATTACAATAATAGCATACAAGAACTTCGCTTACTTAGTACTACTTGAAATTACTTATAAGGGATAGAGAGGGCAGAGAGAAAGTCAGAAATGGTTGGGGAAGGGGAGGGAATGCTTTTAAAAACAAAGTGGGGGTTTTGCTACAGGCGCTGCAAACATGTACAAATGCCTTGAGAAACTCATTAGGATCCCTATGCCAATCAACGTTCCCTCTAAGGAGTAGCGGTCTGTGAGTGCACCGCTTCGGTCCCGCCTCCCCCTTTTGCTGCGGCGTGGGACACTTACCAAAGGTAAGCTCCTCACTCTTTACCCGGGGCAGGCTGGAGGCATGGAGCCTGGAGGCTGGGGGGTTGGAGCCTGTGGGGCTGTGAGCTGGAGACTGAAGCCTGGGGGGCTAGGGCCTGGAGGCTGGTGTGGGCTCTGGGAAACTGCTCTGCTCCCCTGCATTGCCTCGGGGAGTGAGGAGGCACGTGGCATCAGGGCTGGGGAGTGGAGCATTTCCCGGAGTTCGCAAAGCAGTTCCCCAAAGCCAGTGGAGCCCGCCCCAGCCTCCATCCCTGCCTTGCCTCACCTTTGGAAGGAGCCGCTGCCTGCCCCGAGTGAGGCTTTGCTGGCTCTGGGGAACTGCTCCGCAGGCTCTGCCAGCTCCAGGCAAGTGCTGCATTCCCTGGCCCTGATGCCACGTGCCTCCTCACTCCCTGAGACGATGCAGGGGAGCGGAGCAGTTCCCCAGAGCTGGCGGAGCCCATGCCAGCCCCCACCTCTACTTTGCCTCGGGGAGGAGCTCACTCGGGGAAGAGTAAGTGTCCCACGCTGCAGCCCAGCTCCATTCCCGGTAGGTGCGCGGCCTGAAAAAGTTGGTGCGCGGCCAGGCTTTTACTCATGCATAGCTGCGCATGTGCGCACCTTAGAGGGAACCTTGGTGCCAAGTAATATCTTATTTATATAAAGTGGAATAGCTCTCAAAGGAAAGATCAGGGTTGTGGGAGAATGACAGAGCTGGGTTTTGAACTTGACTCTTTCATACCCCCTTTCAAGTCTCCTAACTAACTGCAGTTTTGCTTTCTTGCTGTTCATAAACAACTTTGAAAGTTTTCAATGTTATCCTGATAAGGAACAAGAACATTCTTGAAATGTTTTATGGGGCAGGAACATTTTTTCCTGCCTAGCTGTTCTCTAAGCTTGCTGGGAAAACTCCAATATTCTGGCTAATTCTAGAATTCCAGTTTTCTAGCAGGGTATTGAGTAACATACTTGTCTAGTGCAAGGACAAGCCAGAAACCTTTCAAGCTCAGATTGCCTTTACTGGCCAGGAATACCCCAAAGATGTGAAACTTCCTGAATACTTTTATTGGTTCAGTATTGTTTATACTGTTCATATATGCATAGCTGTACGATCCAGAACTCTTCACATGTATGTTGAATTTTATGTGCAAAATTTTTAGGGCAACCTACCCTTAGAAAATGTTTTTTTCCATTTTAAAATGAATTCACTGTCACACATTCTTTATCAGGATTTTAACATTTATATGACTGATACAAGGTGACTAGTTATCTCTGAAATTTAGATCTGAGAAAGGTTGTTTCTTGGCAGTTTCCTCATCACTAGATCATTAAAGGACTAATTAGAATGGCACTTGCTTGGAACACCTGCAGTAATTAATCCTATTTGGTCTCCCAAGTCTTCATTAAAAGGCCGGAACAATGAGTGTCACCTGCAGAGGAGTAAAGGCAGTTTACAGTGCATTTATAGCAATGTTCTTTTTTGTGGTTTAACTGTTATTAGGCTGAAAATATTCCTATTTTTCTCTCCATTGGTGAGAAAAACATTTTAGTTTCAGTTACATTTATAACAGAATGCAGAAGGATGTGTGAACTGTAATCTTTGGTGGAACAGTGTGTAATCCCTTGTGTAAAGGAGTATTGTGCACTGAATAATAATGATTTTCTTTAATCTCTTGTTTCAGCAGCATGTTTTGAACATTTTAAATGTGTTGGGAGATGCAGGTGAAACACAATCACTTAAGCTAAAGAAAATGGACGGCCTTTTTTTACCCAAGCTTTGCTTACCTTCTCCCTCTGTCACTCTAGGTGGGAAACCACAGGTTATGTCCCAGGTCCAATTTCTTCCTCCCAAGTTACAAGTAATTCCCTCTGAATTCAAGTCAATGAGTTCCTTGCGAGATCCCAGTCTTACCTTAGGAAGAATCAAGTGCAGAGCAGGACTGACTGTTTTCCATCTTGAAATTAATATACTGTTCCAAGCAGTGTATTGTGTGAAATATCTTTCAAATGAGACCTTGAAACCTGAAGTCAGCTCTGCTTTATATGGTTATTAAAGATGCCATGGAGCTTTTTGTAATAGCAAGTGTCTGTCCCACTGTCCTTGGCAAAGATTTTCTCCTATTACTGTTCTGCTGAGTGGACAGATAGCTGCCACTCAGTGCTTCCAAGGTGGCTTTTTATAGTACAGTAGTAAAGTGCTGTGGAATAATAAGCACTATATAATAAAAATACAGTTTATTTCTCTAGTTAGAGTAAATCTATCACAGTTTTGATTCCTCTTTCAAATATAAATTATAGGTATCGAAATGTCTGTTTTAATTTAGTGTCTATAATTAGGTTTTGATATAGTGTCTATATGTCTCTGAGTTTCAGGCCTTGCACGTGTGCCATTAAGATGAAGGGGCCATTCAGGACTATTCAAAGTTATAAGTAAAGAAGAGGGGAGGCAGCCAAACTCTGAGAGACTTAAACATGTTAAAAAAAAGGCAATAAAGGTGATAGGCAGAGCTGCCTGGGAATTGCAGACATCAGGTGGAAGGTGTTTTGGGAAGGGAGTAAGGACTGGTACACAGCATACTAGTAAGGAAGTTGTTAAGACTATGAGAGAGCTTTTGTTAAAAAAAAAAAAAAAAAAAAAGCAGGAGAGGTCAAGTAGGGGAACTAGAAAGAGATGCAATGAACCGATCCCAGAGCTGTAAGAGAAGATGAGATATGTGAGGAAATGTAGTAGAAGGTACAAACAGGTTTCACATCCACTTATCATTTTAAGCAATGGCAAATATATTTTGAAAACCTTTACCCAATTCTTCATGGCATGATCAAAACATATTTAATGGACTTATGGCCTGACAAGTCGGTTGCCTTGTGTATTTCATATAGTAAGGAAAACCAATTGTATGGGCAGTACAAAATATAGAAGTATAAGGCTAGTGGAATCCTTTATCTGCTTAGGAAGAACTGATACATTTGTGATACAATTTTTTCCCTAGTTATTGTATTCTGACCTGAATGAATCGGGTATTAAACTTGGTTATTGAAAGTTTTTAATGTTTTAGAATGTTATAATATTAAACATGTTAAATATTTTTGTGCAAACCCATACTATGTAACAATAAAAGGATTTTGCATTGATTTCTAAGGCAACTTGTAATAGATAATTCATGCTAACTTTGCTTTTTAAAACTTGTTGATAAATCAAAGGTTTTATTTAGAAATAATTATATTACATATCATATTTATTAGAAGCTCTGACCTGACTTAAGTCATGAATTCTAGGTATAAAGGCTGTAGTATAGATTTACTCATCTTAAAAAAGATTTACAAATCCTACAATGGATTAGTAAATCAGTTGTATAAATCCTGAAGAAAATACTTTGATTTATAGTTGCCCTATTCCCATTTTGATATATGATCAGAGTGATTTAGAAATCAGGATTTTGAAAGAGTACCATTTTCACTGTTTTGGGGGAGAACTCGAGAAAGCAAATACAAATTTTTAAAAAAGATATAGGTCATGTTCTCCTTTCATCTTTTAAATGTGAGGATCACTTTTTGAAGTAAAGGGCAATCCAGGATCTACCACCCCCTGCCCACCCCGCCTCCCCATCCCTGCTCTGCCCAGCTGCCTAGCAGGTCAGTCAGCAGGGGCAGATCAAGGCCCCCTGCGGTGAGGGAGGGAGTGGGGCAGGGGTGGGGCCCTGGCTGGGCAAGGGTTGGAGCTCGGGTGGCTAGTCCAGGTGCGTAGGGGAGATGGGGGAGACTTCTGCCACTGCATGCACCTTGGCAGAGGCCCAGGAGGCACATGTCCCTTCTATCTGTACATGGGGCAAGGTGGCTGCCACTGTGTGCTGGGTTTTGCGCCCCAGACTTTGTGCCCCAAGCCCTGAGCTGCAGCTGGGTTCAGGGTGCAAAGCTCAGTGCACAGTGGCAGCACCCTCACTCTGCACACAGAGCGGGGGGGGGACGGGACACATGCCCCCGGGCTTCTGCCGGGGTGTGTGCAGTGATGGGAGCCCCCCCGCCCACCTGGATGAGCCGCCTGGGCTCTGACCACCCCCCTCCTGGCTTGGCCTGGCCTGGGCCCCAGTCACTTGGTGGCAGGGGATGCAGAGAGGGACTGTGCCACTCAACCGGCCTGGCCCCAGCAGCAAGGGGTGAGGCTTAGCTCAGCTACATGTATCTTGCTGCTTTTATGTCCCGCCACTCATGGACTGCGATGCGGCCACTCCCCAGGTGTGTCCTGCTGCTCCCAATCACAGAGCCTCTGACAGTCGATCTCAATCTGGGGGCACTAGCCCTCCCCCAGACTGATATTGATTAGCAGTGGCTCCCTGATTGACCAGTCAATCAGTATCAACCAGTTGGTGACCACTGAACTAGATCTCTGATTTGGCCCAGTATTGTTTTAGAACTATATTTACATTTAAAAACTAACAATGTGTTTGTTAAACTCATCCTTCCCAAAACATTTTAAAACTTTTTATCATTAGCAGAGCTATACCTAGGAATTTTGTTACCTTGATCAAGGAGCGGGTGCCAACTGCTTACCTCCTCACCCAGGGGTTGCTCCCCCAACACAGGCACAGGTGTTGGTATGGGTTTCCAAGGAGTACCATTTTGGCACCCTCTCTAAATCTGTGCCTGGGCCTGCTGCTCCACACTTCCACCCTAGTTATGCAACTAATCATTAGGGACTCAACCCTAAAATGTGCTGAGTGCTGAACTGTGTAGGAGCTAAAGGCACTCAGCTTTTTGCATGATCAAATGCTATGTGGGGAGGGATGATATATTGGTTGACATGAAACTGTGGATCTTGGTTTAAATAGTGTCTTTAATATCTTTGTAGTATTTTGAAACCTTGAATATAAGGCTTTTGATGAGTGCAAAGTATTTATAATAAATCTTGATAGACTTGAAGAGACTTGAATATTCATTCAACATAAAATAGAATTAAGAGCAGCCCCTCATGAGAAGAGTTGATTAGACTCTTGGTTACTGCCTGAGAATCAGCTTCTGCAATGTGGAAGTGAATGGGATTTAAAAAACTGCATGTTTTAAAAAGAGTGGCATCTACTTTCATGATGTGAAACCTAGGTAAATATAATTAAAAGAGAAGTTGGAAAGATAAACAGAGCTAAGAAAGAAGCAAACACCAGCAGCAAGGGGGAGAAGTAATGAATGGGAATGCAAGCTCTCTTGAAGTGAAGCAGACAAGTCAATGGAAACTATGAGAAAATCAAACTATGGAAAGATACTAGGAAAAGCATCACAATATGCCTGAAACCTCCTGTCATTTCTTATTGTCACTGTTAAATAAATATAGATGCACTCCCAGGACTTCATTCACAAGATTAGACATAGCCAACTGGAAGCTCTGCTTGCACCCTAAATTCTTAAGTTATTTCATTGGTTGGAAGTGATATATCAAGCTCAAGATATTAAATGTTCTGTAAAAAGTTCAGTTCACAACTTAAAAGACAGAAAAATAGGAAAATCACTGTTCATAATTCAGACTGAGTTGCTGCAAGGAACACTTTACTTAGGATAGCAAATCATGTAACTGCTTATTGCAAAAGGAAAACAAAAGTACTATGACAGAATAGCAGTTTGTGAGCTCTAGGTCACATCATATGTGTAATGGGATTAACAAAATGGCTCCACGCAGTACCTGACAAAAGCTGAATATAATCTTCTTGTATTATCACTGGCTCTTCAGCTGTCAGGAGTGTGACTTTTTATCTCCATTCCTTTCTTACTTCTTTTTTTATTTTTATGGACTCCAGTAAAACAGACCATCCCTATTCAGCAAAGCTCCAACTGGTTACATGCATTCTGTTAAATTGGGGTGGATTTAAGCACGTTTCAGTACTTTTCTGAAGTGAGATAAGTCTGTCTCAGATTCCTAGGTCTAAGCCATCTCCAAGTTTGCATCATGCTAAAGAGTGTGAATGCAGGTCTTAGTCACAATCTTGGATGGGTTTTGCCTTGAAATCTGGACCCAGTTCCACTTGTTTATTTATCTTAAATTGGAAAGATAATCAAATTGTGGCAGGATTTTGTTGAATGAAATTTCAAGTACCAAGCAATAAACAAAGAAACAGTAATAAGACATTTTGGTAAATCTAAGCTGAGTTTGGAGTTATACAGCTGTATTCAAATAACTTTAAATCCAGCTGTAGTCTACTATGAGTTTATTATAACCTATTTATTAATTTTAATATAAACATAATATATTTGCAGAATACATAAGTAAGCATATAAAAATAATATTTTGCGATCTACAGAAAAAGTTGCATATAATATGCAAAGTTGACAAAAGTAAGCCTGAATTATTTATTACCATTTTTATAGATGGTACTAAGCCTTGGAGGCTAGGTATAGAAGTTACACTTATTGTGCGTAGGTGTGCAGAAAGAGCTCTATAGCTGTAACCTAATAGATGGTCAGGGCCTACAGAGCAATCTAAAAATGGTGGATCCCACTCCAAGATAACCCTGGATGGGCATAATATGAGACTTCAGTGCTATAAGTTAGAGCACCATAATGAACATCTGTACTAATCCCATTGCGATTCACATTACATCGCATTCCTCTGCTGTCCCATGGAGCATTGTAGCACCCTGCCTCCCTACTGTCCCATGGGGCAGTGCCCATGGGGCAGTGTTCTGGCTTCAATCAGTGCTAGCCTCCTTTGCCCAAGTGTTGGGCCAGTCCCGTCCCCAGGCTGTCACTGGGTGCGTCTATAAGAGATGTTAAATGCACCGTTGACTAGTTCTATTGCACACTAGTGCATCATGGTAAAAGCTGTGCTAATATGAAGTAGAATTAGTCTACTGTGCATTAGTGTCACAAAAAACTGCGTGCTGGTGCTACTGCATAATAGCTCCAGTTACTGCTCATTCAGTTAGTACCATTTTTTACAGGTACTAAACTTAATGTGCAGTAATCACAGCACATTAATGAACGTGTAGACATGCCTACTGACAAGAGTCAGCAAAGCCCCTGTTTTGAACCCCGCCTTGTTCCATCCAGCCAGCTATGGGCCACTGTATGGTATAATCGCTCAGTGTGCAGATTCCATCTACCTTGGCTGGGTATTTGTAAAGATAGCATTAAGTGCTGTGCTGATTGTGGACACCACATTTACACAGGGTACTCTTCAAGATGTTCATCTTGTACGGTGTTGTTTTGAAGTGTCTGTATCCAGACTTTGGTCTATTCAGCTTGACCCACGCTTTTATGTCAAGGTTGTGCCCAATGGGGGATGCGTTTGATGTTTATATAAAATGCTGTAGGAATAGATTTCTGACTGGGCTACTCTGAACAATCATTTCATTTCCATTCACCCCACCCTTTGTCTAAATTTAGCACAACATGCAAGGTCACAGTACCCAGTCTGCTGGGCTCTCTGCAGGCCCAGAAAGTTGGTAGGAGTGGGGCAGTTAGGGTCTGTCTTCTAATGTCACTTGGTCTAATGCCCAAGAGTGCAGTAAATACAATATGTGCAAGTTGTGCAGCCTGTTATGAGTTTCTATGCACTATTAAGTACAGTCAAGCTCTTTAGTGCAACAACACCTGGACCATACAGGAGCACAGTAACCTGCTGAGGCATACACCACTGCAAGTGGAATAGTTGTGAGCACCTGGAAGTTGGTACCCCATATTGTGCTGGCTAAACATCTTAAGGCAGCTACCTATGCTGAGACTACTGCTGACCTTATAAATATAATGTGTATAGGTGAGGTAACAGTCTAATGTGACTCCTTGGTAAGTTGGGGTTTGCTCATAGGGAAGGATGTGGTTTCCTACTCTTATATTCAGTGGGGTCTTGGCTCGACAGTTGTTCACATGGAAGACTGATGATACTGATTTACTGATGTTCCACATGGACCTCGTGCCTCTCAAAGAACCCCCATGCTACTGGTTGGGAGCAAAGCAGAGGCACCAGAGCTGGGACCTCCTACTGTTGTTGGGAGCTTATCAGTCTGTTACACTGAGTGGGTCCATAAATTCTCGGGAATCGTCAAGGTCATGCTGCTTTCCTGAGAGAGGCCAGCCTGTTTACTTGGATCCATCCACCTGGTACAAACCCAAACTCAAATAGACCCTGATATACACTGAAAGTTTTTGTTTCAAGCCCCACAGCTGAGGTGGAACCAACAGGTGAATCTGTACATTCTTACTGGTGACCCTCTGGGTGCTGTTTGGCAGAGCAGCTACAAATGAGCACCACTGCAACTAAGGTGCAGCAGAAAATGGAAATTCTCCCTAGCAACCCTCCCTCCACCTCCACTTCCCTTCTTGGAGAGCCAGAGAAGGCTCATGCCTCCAAGCCCTAATGCTTGTGTTTCCCAGCCCTCCTGGTTTGCACAGCAGGGAGATGGAACCCAGGCACTGGGTTTTCCCAGCTGGGAGGCAAAAGGCAGGTGTTTCATGGCGTGGTCAATGCTGGGTTGTGAGCACCTGTACAGTTTCTGGCCCTCGGCAGGGGAAGGGGTCCCTACAGGGGACTCTCCATAGGTTCCTTGGTGTCTCTCTTGTGTCCAGACTTTGCATTTGTGTGCAGGAGACCTAGCTGTGGAACCCAAGATGCTGGATCCAGGATGGTTGGACAGACACCTGCAGAGTACCAGAGACATGTGAGTAGATGGTGTTTGTGACATGAAGATGAAAGAGGATCTCCAGTGTTGGGGGTGGCACGGACAGGTTGACAACTGCTTACACTCCCAATGCAATGGCACTGGAACAAGCTGTCCAGGAACAGGAATGTACTGCAGAGATCCCAGAATGAGATTTAGTGGATGCCAGCTGCTCTCTGAGAGAGGCTGCATTTGCCACTACAGAGCTGAGAGTGCCAGGATAAGGAGTTTTATGCATGATGTCAAAGACTGCTTGGAATCCAGCTACAATATCCCTGACTGGCATCAGAGTCACTTTCCATGGGTGCCCTACTCATCCGGGAACTGATCTCCTGGGCTGGAGTGCTGGGGCAGGCTGCTGTCCACCTCCTCCTCCCCACCCTCCCCCACAATGAAAAGCCCTGCTCCAGGGATTGTGCCCTGGATAGTGGCCATGGGGGAATGGTCCATACTGCATGGATTGGGGGATGCTGGGGGGGGGAGGAGAGGATATATGGTGAATGAGAGACACTGACCTATGGTCTGGAGAGCCAGTGAAGTGTGTGGTGGGGCCTGATCCAGGGAGCAGCAGTGCAGAATAGGAGTGGGGACCAAGCTACCTGAGACCCAGTGCCAGGGCTTGCATTTATTTAGCTTGCCTTCCAGGTCCAACTTACTATGCTCAGGCACTGGTGGTGGGCCCCAAAGAGAATGGAAGGTGGGGAGGGGCATCCCACCAGTCCATTGGACAGGCCACTGCAGGCCTGGGTACCACTGTGGTGAATGACAGCTCCCTGGGCTCTGGTTCAAGTTCCAGAGTAGAAAAATGTTCCACAGTTTTTTTCTTTTTTATGTACATGAAAAGTTTGGCAGCTGCAACTTTTAATTAAACTGAGGGGCAGCAGTTCTATACATGGTATTTCCCCTGCTGCCCCAGGGTCTTGTGTTTAAGTCCCCTGAGGCTGCTCACTCCCTTCCCCCCCTCAATTGCATAACCATGTGATGCAGGCAGGGTCTCTCCACACTGTCTCAATGTTAGCTGAAAATAAGTTTCCAGGTTGTGGAGCAAGCAATGTCGCAGTTTTTGTTTAGTAAACACAAGTTTTGCAGCTTCAACATTTGATGAAAACAAGGCATGTCTCTTCCTTGCACCGCATTTCCCCTGACCCTGTAATGTGCCTCTGGGGTGGGTTGGGGAGGAAAAGGGGAAGGGGAATGGTGGCTGGGCATCCTGGGTTATGGTCAGTGGTACTTGTGAAACAGGGCTAGAGAAGCCCATGGCAGGATACCCAAGGCCCAGTGCCGAGTGTTGGCACTTGAAGTCCTCAGGCCCTATTCATCTGTGGAAGGCTCCCAGTCCATGCAAGTGAGTCGGCAGTTGTCCAGGGCTTTGCAGATCCAGACCTAGTGTGGAGCTAGGCAACACAGGTTGACGGGCTCACCCTCTTATCCATCTCTGTGCTGCAGGTGCTCATATTGCCAGGCCTGGTCTGTAGTTGAAGTGCTCCTTCCAGCAGTCCAGCTGCCCCCCACAGGGCCTCATGGGCCAGGGCAGAAGAGAGTAAGCTGGGCCTCTGATGAGGATTGGGGGGTGCGGGTAATGATGTCACCAGTGATGAAATCAGGGACCCAGGGAGTGTAGCCTCTCCATCACCCTGGGGAGGTGCGCAAGAAGCAGGTGTTACCTTCATTGGCTGCATGGAAGTTGGTGGCCCAGGTGTGTCTCAGACACCTGGGGTCTGTGTTTGTGTGGCATCCAGGGTGGGTTGCTGTGATGTCCCCGCCAGCCAGTCAGGGATGGCTCAGCCTTTCGGCTCTGCTCAAGAGTCTTTGGCAGCCTGGGGAGCCTGCGGGGCATGTTATGAGGTATGTGAGAGCCTCTCCTACCTGCTGTGGTTGGGTTGTGTAGGCAGGCTCTGAGCCTCCTCCCCCACCCAGGGCTAACATGATATGTTCTGCTTCATCCTGACCTAAATGGGTGTGCTGATAGCAAATATCAAAAGTTAGAGCCCTTCTGCTACAGGCCTCTTGAATGCCTATATTTAGCCAGAGAGGTGAGTATATTGAATCAGTGACAAAGCTGGAGTTTATAGATTCATAGATGTTAGGGTCGGAAGGGACCTCAATAGATCATCGAGTCCGACCCCCTGCATAGGCAGGAAAGAGGGCTGGGTCTAGATGACCCCATCTAGATGCTTATCTAACCTCCTCTTGAAGACCCCCAGGGTAGGGGAGAGCACCACCCCCCTTGGGAGCCCGTTCCAGACCTTGGCCACTCTAACTGTGAAGAAGTTCTTCCTAATGTCCAGTCTAAATCTGCTCTCTGCTAGTTTGTGGCCATTATTTCTTGTAACCCCCGGGGGCGCCTTGGTGAATAAAACCTCACCAATTCCCTTCTGTGCCCCCGTGATGAACTTATAGGCAGCCACAAGGTTGCCTCTCAACCTTCTCTTGCGGAGGCTGAAAAGGTCCAGTTTGTTTAGTCTCTCCGCGTAGGGCTTGGTCTGCAGGCCCTTAACCATACGAGTGGCCCTTCTCTGGACCCTCTCCAGGTTATCCGCATCCCTCTTGAAGTGCGGCGCCCAGAATTGCACGCAGTACTCCAACTGCGGTCTGACCAGCGCCCGATAGAGGGGAAGTATCACCTCCTTGAACCTATTCGTCATGCATCTGCTGATGCACGATAAAGTGCCATTGGCTTTTCTGATGGCTTCGTCACACTGCCGACTCATGTTCATCTTAGAGTCCACTAGGACTCCAAATCCCTTTCAGTTAGAACTGAGGTCTGAATTGCAGTCACAGAATCATAGAAAATTAGGTTGGAAGTGACCTCAGGAGGTCATTTAGTTCAATCCCTACTCAAGGCAGGACCATCCCCAACTCGTTCATACCAGCTAAAGTTTTGTCTTAAAAACCTCCAAGGATGGAGATTCCACCACCTCTCTGGGTAACCTGCTCCAGTGTTTTACTACACTCCTAGTAAGAAAATTCTTCCTAATACCTAACCTGAAATTCCCTTGCTGCAACTTGAGACTGTTGCTCCTTGTTCAGTTATCTGCCATCACTGAGAGCAGTCTAGCTCCATCCTCTTCTGAACCCCCCTTCAGGTAGCTGAAGGCTGCTATTAAATCCCCTCTCAGGCTCCTCTTCCCTAGGCTAAATAAGCCCAGTTCCCTTGGTCTTTCCTCAGAAGTCATGTCCCCCAGCCCCCTCACCATTTTTGTTGTCCTCCTCTGGACTTTCTCCAATTTGTCCACATCCTTTCTGTAGTGGGGGCCCCAAAACTGAACACAATGCTCCAGATGTGGCCTCACCAGTGCAGAATAGAGGGTCATAATTACTTCCCTTAACCTGCTATCAACACACCTACCAATGCAGCTCAGTATGCCGTTAGTCTTCTTCTCAACAAGGGCACACTATTGGCTCATATTCAGCTTATTGTCCACTGTAACCCCCATGTTCTTTGCTGCAGAGCTGCTGCCCAGCCAGTCAGCCCCCAGCCTGCACTGATACATGAGATTGTTCCGTCCTAAGTGCAGGACTTTGCACTTCTCCTTGTTGAACCTCATGAGATTTCTTTGGGTCCAATCCTTCAATTTGTCTAGGTTACTCTGAATCCTAGCCCTACCCTCCAGCATATCTATTACTCCCCCCAGCTTGGTGTCGTCTGGAAACTTGCCATCTTCCAAGTTGTTGATGAAGACATTGAACAAAACTGGCCCCAGGACTGATTGCTGGGGCACTTCACTTGATACCAGCTGCCAGCTAGACATCAAGTCATTGATTACTACCTTCTGAGCCCAATGCTCCAGCCAGTTTTCTATCACCTTACAGTCCATTCATCCAGCCCATACTTCCGTAGCTTACCTACAAGAATGTTGTGGGAGACTGTAGCAGGGGCTGGGACACTGCCCCTGCTAGAACCCATAGGAGCACTGGTGCCAATGGGAAGCTTGCCCAGTAGGGTCTGGGTGAGCTGTGCTTCCCCAGCACACCGGAGGAGAGCTCCAGAGGAAAACTGCCGGATGGTGTCCAGGCAAGCTGTACTTCTTTGGCATGCTGGAGGAGAGCTCCAGGGAAGGAAAACTCACCCAGTTGGGTCTGGATGGGCCATGCTTCCCCAGTGTGCCGGGGAGGAGCTCTGGGGGGAAAACTGGAGTAGTGTGCCAGCTCTGGGGTCAGGGGAACACATACCCCTGGGAGCCAGTGCTGACCCACGCGCCCACAGAGACCATATCAAAAGCTTTGCTAAAATCAAAGTTCAGTCGCCAACCTTGGAAGTCTTCAAGAGGACCTTGCTGGGATCATTTGATCTCAGCTGTATTCCTGCCCAGAGCAGGGGGTTGGACTCAATGATCTTTTGAGGTTCCGTCTGACCTTTATAGTTTACATGGTTTCTAAGATATATCACATCCACTGGTCTCCCTGCAACCACAGAGCCAGTGACCTCATCATAGAAGGCAATCAGACATGACTTGCCATTAATGAATCCATGCTGTGCTGTTCCTAATCACCTTCTCCTCCAAGGGCTTAGAAATGGGTTCTTTGAGGATCTGCTCCATGATTTTTCCAGTCCCAGCCACACCCCTTCCCTGTCTCCAGATCTCCTCTACTTATGTGGCTTACTGCCACAGTACAGTGTGTTTTGGTTGACTAACATTTTTGCTTACTAGTATATTTATGAATTGATTCACTATCACGCTTACTGAACAGTGCTCAGTGTTTGGTGCTCCTTGTATTGTGGCAGAACTAGGACAGTCATTTCTGAGGAGCATGCTTAGCCAACTTCAAGACTTTTATCACAGTATGGAAAACACTTCTCCTTAGAGTTCTTATCTCCCTTGCATGCATTCCTCTGACAATTGTTTACTAGACAAAGATAAAATCTAGTCAACAGTTTAGCCATTGACATTCCAAGGAACAGGAAGACTGCAACAATATATAGGGTAAGATTATATTTTTTAAGTGATTAGGATTTTTTTTTCCTAAATCAAAATCAAATATATTTAAAATGAAATTATGGTAGATGCGTGTGTGATAATTATGTCTTTTATTATTAAACAAAAGAAACAATATTGATTTTAAACAAGAGCAAACATTTCACAGCTAACTTCATACCCTGGGAGTTTGCTGTATACAAAGTTAACTCAGATTAATTGAAAATAATAAATAGTTTGCATAATTGTATTCTGAAAATTGTTTCTATTCAGCCTACTGAAATCTCCTGAAACATAATAAAGCAAAGTTCAGTGAACCTGCTATTCCCAATCTTACCTGTTTCATCTACAATAAATCACATTAATACTAGCGATACACACTAGAAATATTGTTTGATGTGCTTTCATATTAATTATGCTTGTTGCAATCTTTACTTTATCGGACTAGGTAATTCATCCAAATATTAGCATACACAACTTCTTTCAGTGATTCTTTCTGAATTTACGTCGTGTCATTATAATGGAATACAGTTTTGGAATTAGTGCAAATGTAAGTTAAACTTGTTTCAAATTGGAATTTTAATGGCTTACGGGTTTTCTGGTATGGTGTGTGGTCTAACACATACTGTTGTTTGCATCACTGGAAACTCAAATAGAAATAATGAATACCAGTTAAATTTAACCAGTTAAGTTTGGTATAATCCAACAGAAAGCCAAGCTTAGATCTGCAATAGTCGCTATATACATCAGCTATGCGTATGTGAGCCTGCATGTGTGCTTGCATGTGTGTGTGTGTGTGTGTGTGTGTGCGCGCACGTGCGCATGTGCACCCTCCCACCTATGCATATTACTGTGACGAGTTCTTTACGCAGATGACTTGGGAGGAGATGAATTTTGAATATGTTGTTGATTGTGGAAATTTGCTTCAATTAACTTTAGTCTATATAAGATTTAATGTTTATCTGGGTATGTATTTTTCAAAATGTCTATTGGAACACATCAAAATCAGCCCTTCTGTTATGTGGTATATCAGAACAGAGGCAAAGTCTCAATGTTGGGGGTACTCATAATCCTCAGTCCCAGCAAGCAGAGAAGGGGATTAATAGTCTGACTGACAGCTCTAACTGCAGCAGAGGGAGCTTGTCTGTAACCTTGCATGCTCCTAATGTCCCTTCTATTGTGAAGAGAGACCCATAATTACATCCTCTGTAGATGTGGATATAGAGGCTAGAATTGCCTCAGAGTAGGCAAGTACATACTACAATGTGTGTAGCACACCTGTGTGGATATCTATAGCATACTTAACAAGAAGAGGGACAGTTTATATAGCCCCAACAGTGCTGTTTCAGGATCTGACAGCTGCTTCACTCTTACATTATTCTTTTTACAGACAGCTACTCTTTAGCAAGCAAAGTAAGGGAAGAAGTTTGTCTTTTTCTGAAAATAGCCAATATTTTTTTTTCATAGTTTCCCCAACTTGGGATTTAAGTCAGGGCAGTACATGTTAGGATTCCCACAGGAATATTAACCTGGTCATATTGTACAAAATAGCTTCTATTTTAAAAGGATGAAATGTAAATACCATAAAATATTCAGAGACCTAGAACACTTGGAGAAATCTAAGCAAAATACTGAGCTGTAGCAAGACCTAAGACACTTTTCTTCTTTCCCATTATGGGGTTGATATATATGCATGCACATGCACACGCACACTTCCCACCTTCCTGAGGACTGGTCAAAGTGTTCAGATCTCCAGCCAAACCCCTCTCTGAACCTGAGACACCCATGATGGTGGTGGTGGACCAAGTGATACAGAATTGCTAAGTCTTCTTACTCCTCTCATGGTACAGGAATGAATACCTAGCTAACCCTTTAAGATAGCTTTTCAGCCCATTTGTCCTGTCTAATTTTTCTACCGTAATAGTTTCCAGTAGCTTTTACATTATTATTAGAATTCAGATTGTACTTGAAGATGTGGATGGTATTGTCCAGTAGTAGTTATTAAGGAATCTAAGTAAACAATCAAGAGGCCAAGAAAAGTCTGCAGTTTAATACCAATATTGGATGACCTAATTACAAGATACATCTGTTAAAGTGAATTCAGTGTAACCTAATCTTAATATTCCTCTTTCCTGAATATAGTTAGCTTATTAAATGCTGTATCAGTGCACATATTATGTGTGTGTGTGGGGGGAGGGGGGGTGAAGTTCTGGCCAAGTCACCTTATTGAGATTCTAAGTTGTTAATGTTAATAAACACTTTTTGTATGTCTGAAAAAACAAGATCTATTTTCAATATGATTCCAATTAATACAAATGGTTTCACAATTTAATTCCATAAAACTCAGTTTTTCCTACAAAGATGTATACTGGCCTATTTAAAGACATTATTAAGCATAAAATTTATTCAAGAGAATCCCAACAACTAAAGACTGCATATTTTTATTAATGCCTTTTTAAGGAGCTCAGTTAGTTGAATGGCATTCTTTGATGTTAAAAGTATTTGAACTTCTTATGAAATGCATAGGAGCTGACATGAGAGGCCTGAAGTTTTGAATGATTAGTTGGGCTTTGTGGGGTCTGCTAGCTTGCAGTGCCATCCTGAAAGGCCAGCCCTTTTTTCCATATCAATGCACTCTTTCTGGACTTGAGCATTGTCAACTCAGGTGTAGAAGTTTCCTTAAAAAAATAAAAACATTATAAATGTAAATGTTCTATAAACTCAGTAACTATTGAGTAATGGATATTATAACATGCATAAGAACAGTTTACCATGAATATGTTACATACACAGAACTGGTATCCTATACCTCATGGTTATATTTTTATCTGAACATGAGGCAGTGTTGCTGTTTGCAGTAGAAGACTGCTAGTGACCTTTTTATCTCTATCTTTGATTACAAAAACAGAGCAGAAATACCAAACCAAGCCAAAAAAAAACCTGTGACCACTACTCCTTTACAGAGACCAGATTAGGAGGGAATGGGAAAGGGCCAATGTCAAAACAAGAATTATCTTAAATTTCACTTCCTGGTTCAAATCAAACTGAACAGAACTTGACCATTTGAAGCTATTGGAACATTCAAGTCAAGAAAAAGAGAAACGTCACTCACATTAGTCCCCAAATTCTCAGTGATCTACATAAATATGTTACTCATTTATTCTATTGATGAAAATTATTTGCATCAGAAATAAAGAATTGGGACATTGAGAAGTAGTTAGGCTAAACAAAGGACGTATACAGCATTTTCAATTTTCTGTATGAGTAATTTGTTTGTGTCAGGGCCTCTTCCACACGTGTCCTGTGATGGGGCATTGGTAAGTTAAGAGGTATGAGGTCCTGGAGGCTTATTGGTCAAAGACAGTTTTCACTCTCCATTTTACTGAATTTGATGAGAAAGGGCCTCTAACTAGTTTTGATTTCAGTTAAAGGCCATTAAGGTATAAAAAAAAATTCAGTTAGAATCCCTGGTTTATTGTACTGTCTATATTTTTAATTTTAATTTTTTTTCAATTTTTTTTTACTCAAGTTCATATATTAGAGTTGCTGTTCAAAAGTGGTGAGGAGGAAAATACTTTTGTGTTCCTCAGCCTCAGAATAATAATGCCTCAATCTCAATGCAAAATGTTATTTCTGCTCTCCTTGAAGAAAGACTGACTTCATAGAACAATGGTTAGGCTATTTGCTTTCAGTATGAGAAATGTGGCTTCCAGGGGTTTTCTTCAGTGTATATTTTTTAATGCAGAGTGGAACAGCTCAACAGGAGATTTAAGAAAGATCCACTTCAGACTAGCTAATAGCCTGTCAGGGAAGGCATTCATTTAGGATCTGGGAGACATGCATTTAATCAGGCTAAATGTAGTTTTCTTATGTCTCCTGGAGAATGCCCAAACAAGGTGGTTCTTAACTCTAATAAAATGAGGTATATCCTCCTCTTTCTTGGAAAGAAATTCTTTCCTGGACTTGGGAGACTTTTTCGACACAATTTGTTTGGTCAAAAAATTCCCAATCCAGCTCTGCCTTAAATAAAATGACAGTAACATTGATGGAATGAAATAATGTAATACCTCTACTCCTATTCTTATCTGTTCCACAAAATTGGATTAGTTGTCCTCTTCTTGCACGCTTCCCACAGAGCAAATAGAGGAAAGCACATACACCTCTTAGAGCACTCTGAGTGTAACCATGTCATCATGCTGTCACTTTTATGTGTTGACAAGCCTGTTCAATTCTCACAGGAATTAACACACACATTTGCTAGAATTCATAACACTGGAATATTACCAACCCGATCCAGCAACAGATTTCCCATGGAGCTCTCTGAGGTGCTGTTAGTGTTGGAATTAAGGCAAGGATGATTTTCAAGTTCACAGTTTCAGGTATTTTGTTCAGGTTTTCAGGAGAGTCTTGCTGCTGTAACATCATTGCTCCCCCCCCCCCAATGGAGAAAGGCAACGAAACATTAAAAGTGTGGGAACATCCCTGGATGCATTCCTTGTTTCTGACCAGAAAAAGTCTGAACAGTTTCTTTAATTACTATTGCCAACCACTTGAAGGGGCCCTTTTCTGGCATTTATTCAGAACACACATTTAGATCATTGTAGCTGGGAATTTTGTTAGCATCCAACAAGTCTGAATACTGAGAATTTCAAATGATTGATGTTATAGAAAAATATGAAGACTTTCCATACAGAAGATGCTCAGCTGTTGCAGATGTTGAAATAAGTTCTGACATTGAGGGCCCTTCTATACTTGCAGGTAAAAGCATGATGGGATCTAATGCATGATTCACACAATCATGCCTGCTACCATGCCACGCATGCATGGCAGGAGGCATGATTGTGAGATTGTGCCTTAGATCCCATTGTGCCTTCTTGCCAGTACAGGGGGAGCCAGTGCAAGAAGCAAGCTCCCACAGCTGGGAATCCCCTCAAATGATGGGGTTCCCAGCTGCAGAGGCTCTCCACCATGGGTTGCTGCTGGGATGCAGAATCTGTAGCTTCAGGACTCTGGGTTCTGGCAGCTGTGAGGCACTACTGGGACCCAGAGTCCACAGCTGCCAGGCATTGCCAGGGCTGAGAGCCCTCACCTGTGGGACTCCCAGCCCCAGCTGTGTATAGTGCACCTCTGTAGCTGGGAGCCGGGTTAGCTGATGGGGCTCTCAGCCTCAGGAGCAGACCTTGCTACACACAGTAATTAGAGATAGATAGCAACCAGCTATCAAGTTAGTACACATTTTTAAGGTCTAACTTGATAGCTGGTTGGACCTTTTTATGACATGATATAGGTACTTTGCATATTTAGCTGGTTTCAGTTAATTGCACAATTAACCAGTTAATTGTGTACTGAACTGTAACACTTAGAGGGGGCCTGAGTGATGAGCAGTATGGAATATCATTTAAAAAATGCAAAGTTATAATACAGTGAAAGAAATCTTCTGAACCCAAATCATATGCCACCATAACAGCTTACATTTTGGAGCCCTAATTCTTCTGACTGAAATAACTTATGAAAAGGCCAAGTGTAGAGTTAATAATAATTTAACCTTTCTTCTAAAATTAACTCTTAACTGAAGTTTTCTATTCTATATGTGTTCCATATGTTTTAAATGCATTTTCCCTTACAAAGGAATATTATTTATGGTTGGTTCAGAGGTGGGGCAAGAACAGTGAGCAGCAAATAACATGGTATGCTTTAAACCTTGGGTTTTGTGGTTCACTGCAGCTTCCTCATCATATTTTATATATTATGCCTTGCATCAATGTAGACTGGCACCTGACTATTGGGTTACATGGGCCTGCTCCTATTGGGCGTGTACAAGTGTTCACAGAGTGTGGAGAAGAACCAGTGCAAGTTACGTGGTTTACTTTGAGCAACCTTAGTCAGTTCTAAGTCTAACTCTGGGGGTTCTCTTGGCCTCAGTGTTCAAGTCTATGTGTAGCTCATGGGATACTTTGGGATGAGGTCTTGGAGTCTCTGGTGTCCAGGGGCCTGGACACAACCTGCCTCAGTTCCCCATGTGCATCTGTGGCCTGGGTATAGCTGGGGAGAGGGTCTGAGCTTCCTCAGTTCTGAGTTAGCTTGGGGTGGGGTTTGCTGGGCAGCTGGGCAGCTGAGTGAGAACCAAGCACCAGCACCCTTCCCATGGGAGGGTTGCAATGCATGCTGGGATGCCAGAGGACAGTAGGCTAACTTGAAGCAATAAGTGAACTGTGCAGGTTTTTGATAGACTGGTCTACCTCCTATTGATCTAGATTTAGTACTTAACTTTAGGTCGCATGCCTCATTTTTAGCCCAACCTAGGTGTTGTTAATGCCTGCACACCTAAAGGTATAGATCAAACTGAGTGCATTTAGATCAATCTAAATGTAACACCTGTACCCATTGCAGTTAACAGAAAGTTTTGTTAGCTTTAAGTTTCGTTAGCTTTAAGTAGTGGGCCTACTTAACTAAATTAACATTCTAGTTCAACAGTTGGCAAACAGGGTCTCTACTATCAGAAGGCCACTGTGAATGGTTTGGCTCCTTGGTTCAATGCAAAGTGACTAGTCCTGTTAACTGAAAGGTTCATTCCAGAGGAACTGAGAGGGATCTGAAGTGTAGCTTACTCTGGAGTCACAGCAGTAACATTAAATAATCATATTTATTCTATGAGAAGATGACCCAGAATTTTCTTGTGCCATAAAAAGTTCTAGCGAGGATATAGGATAGGGGTCTCCAACTTCCTTATAGCATAGAACTACAACCTAGTAAATAAAGTAATTTGGGGTTATCTCACCTCACATTTATGATCGTCCAGATCATGGCCTCTCCTATTCAAAATTGTGCAGCTTATGTCATTTGCCAGATGCAATTGTTTAACACTTCTGAGGCTACCATAGCATTTGTCTACCAAGAAAAGTACTGCTAGGAGAATATTTTGAAGGGATTTTTCAGCAGCATTTAAAAAATTTAAGAACACAAATCTCATTGGAAGTTCCAGTAAATGAATTGCTCATAATTTTACTTTTGAGAATATTATTTGAAGAGAATATTTTCCTTGTCGTAGGCATAATTGAAAGTTATTTTTTTTTGTGTGATTTATTGTGATCCCACATAAACTAGCTTTATCAAATAGGTACTGATACTGTTTGGGTAAAAAGATTAAATTAATATTAAAAAGTTTACTATGTGTGTTCTCACTCAATTTTTTTCCTGCTTGAGGATTTTGTGCTGCATTGGGTGATAGTTAACTTTTAAACAAAAATTAGCTTTCTGCTTAGAAAGTTAATTCTTTGTGCCTGGGCTTGTTTCTTAATATGTGTCTGCACACTCTTGGTTGGAGACTCTTAAGCACTACAGTGAAAAAAATAATGAATAATAAAATGTTCTGAGACTTAAGAAATGCTAAGGGATGACTGAAGATTCTTTGATAAACTTACTGGACCCTCATGTTTATTAGGTTACTTGCTCTTTTCTAATAAATGCAAACTAATGCACTGCTGATAGAATCCCGTCTTTCCCCCAGAGCAAACTCTTGTCACAAAACAACCCCTATCTGAAAAGGCAACTATCTCCCAGGCTCTTACCACCTCTTCTCTTCTGTCTATCAGCCTCTACTTATGCCTTCAGTTGTGCTAATCTTCCCTGACAGTTACTCTTGGGAGTTCTATTTGGATTGATTTCTCTTCCTCCAATTCAGCTGTCCTTTCTAGTTGGTGACATCTCTTATTCTTTAAACTTGTTGCCCAGATCCTAAGTACAATCTTATTTCAGGGAAGGAAATAGAATACAAAGAAGTGAAGTAGGTCGCATTCCAACGCATAATTCATTTATACACTAGTATTCACAAATGTGTATATATTTCACTGCCTCCAGAATTTTACTGGTAATTATTGGGTTTATATGAAAAAGAAGAAACCTGTAAGTGTTATGAATCTTATCCTTATTTGAGGGATGCAGGCTGGACTTAAGATAACAGAAGTACGGAGAGGTAGGCAAAGATATTTCTTAGAACTATCTAGGAATAAACACAATGCCTAGGAAAGAAAATAAGCACATTTTTCACACTTACTGTTTTAGTAAAAATATGGCTATCGTGAAACAAAGCACAAATCTCTTTTTAGTTCCTGCAGTGCAGCAGGAGAAAGAAAAGATAACAGCTCACAAAAATGAAGAAAGCATAGGGAGATACCTAATTTCAGATAATACTTGCATCCCAGTACTTAATACCTGTGCTTGTGAGCTGAAGCCAAAATGGTACAAGCTCAAGATAGATCTGATGGCTGAAATAAATCTCTGCACCTCTGAGGGCTCATCTAAGCTGCAGTCAGTTTCTAAACCTGTTGAGATTTGTCCTTTACTGCAAAAAGCGTGGTATCTCCAGGTTATAGATTCTCAGAAAATGGGTTGCTGTTGCCCGAGATGACAGTAGGAATTTACACAGGAGAATAACCAGATCTGGAATTGAAATAGATCTTTCTTTATAAGCATGAAATCTGTGCTTGACCTGTGACCCATTCATGTGACCTAAATAGGCTCTTCTATCCATATGCTAATAGATGTTATGCAAGTACTGTATCTCTTCTCATTTGATGACCTTCAGCTGTTCTTGAGATTTATGTGAAGCCCTAAATGGAGAAAAAATTTTCTTCTTTCTTCTCTTTCTTTTTATTCTCAAAAACTGGCAGAAATGATGCACTTACTTTTGAAACAACATTATTTCTGAGCAGCGACTACCCTAGTATAGTACATTTATGATGATATATTTTTAAAGATGACTT
>NW_005843367.1:140443-157424 GCF_000455745.1 Alligator sinensis | reverse complement strand
CTGAACCTCTGCTGTATAAAACCTTTTGGTCAACTTGATATGAGAAAAGTGACACAAGATGAAATCGAACAGATTTAAATTTTATGGTTTAAAAAAATAGGCCTACATCTCTGATGGGATCACAGATTTTAGACATAATTGAAATATGGCTGACTATAAAGCCTAGAGAAGAGAGAAGCCTAGTAGTTATTTTATTTGATCATTGATTCCTCCTCAAGCATTAGGAAGAGGTTTCTACTGTGTTTTGAAGCCAGAATACCATTTGTGTTGTACTGCTCTATTAAAATTTTCCCAAAGGTCATAGATTTTCTGAAAAATAACCATAATGGACCAGAAACACTGAAGCTGGCATCTGGTAGTAAAGAAATAAATGGCTTCCTTCCATTGGCCATGCCTGAAGCAAGGGGCAAGTGATAGTCCTTCTGTAAGTATAGAATAATCTGCACTTAGTTCCATGATGTATGGATAAATGTACTGGTACTCTAGCTAGCTACTGCTATTCTAGCTAGCACAGGTATCTTTACACTCTAGAGCACTATTGTTTAAGAAACAACATTTTTATAAGGGACTTGCAGTGATTTTCATTTGTAATATTCTAAACTCAAATATATTTGATTTTTCCCGTTCTCAGTTTTTTGATTTTAAGTCACAGTACAGCTGTTTTTACCTACTGGATTCTGAAATCAGTTGGGAATGAAAATGTAACTGCTTTCCTTGTGGGATAAATCATCAATGATGACTTGCTTTAACTTTGAGCTCTGGCAAAATAGGATGATAACTGGCTATTGAAAATACCAGTAAGCATTTTGAAATGTGATTGGTGATTTTTGGGTGCCCAATTTGAGATACTGTGAAATGGACCTGATTTTTCAGAGGGATATGATCTCAGAACTTTCAGAAAATATTCTGAAATGACCCCCGGGGCCTCTACCAGCTGGGGTTGGTCCAACCCAACTCAATGTGCTGTGGTCCTGGGCACATGTTCAAACAGCGTGCCCAGGAGCAATATTGCGCCAGAGTTTATTGCTACGCATTACTAGCATATGTAGATATGCCCAATAAGAGCATCCTTGCAAGACATTATATTGGTGTAAGTAAATCACTATAATCCCTATGTGTAGACAAGCCCTATTGGTAAGGTCTGGCTTTTATTTTAATGTTACGTTACGTTACGTTACGTTACGTTACGTTACGTTACGTTCATTGTAGAGTGCCCCAAACATCACCAGTGCATAACAAATATTAAAGCATCTATCATTAAATTATACAATTGAAGGAAACATTCCTTTTAAACTCAGCATTTTTGTAACCTCCTGTGTCACTGAACTAGCAAAGGAAAAAGCAAATAACACACCTCATCTGAATACTGTCTGGAAATGCATGAAAACCAAGTGTTCTTTAATAGAGATACATTTGAATTTGGGGTTGATAGGAATGACTGTAAATGTAGTTGCCAGTTTTTATTGTCCAGCTTTTACTTTTTAAAGTTTCCATTAATTTAAATATATTTTCTATGTTTTGAAATTAGATGGTTACCATGAGCGAGACGGGAGGGGGAAAGGGAACTAGCAGAGATCTGGCAGGTAAAGACTTCTGTCTATTTGGTGCAGATGGAGAAGGGCAAAGCAGGTGCCATCAGAATAAAGGGAGTCTTTTGGTATTTCTAGCTCAACTGTAGCACAACCCGCCCCCAAAACTTACTTCTTGCATATTTCCTGGACTGTCACGGCTACAACAATAATCCAACCTTACTAAAGAAACAGAAATGGCAGTTGAAGAATTCCCTGGCCATGGGAAGCCAACATTGCTGACTATGCTACCATGACATGGTTACCTGCATTGGGATGGGATACAGCTAAATTATACTGTCCCCTTGTGATCCCTCGTGAGTCTGTTGATTTCCAAGAACTGTTAGAAATGGGCATTATTTAGAGCAACTTCAGAAAGACTCAAGCGTGTCCCAGGGCTCAAGGTACTTCAGAGGATTGCTTATATAATTTATAACCAATTTACCCTATCTTTTTGTGCTCTATACTGACTGGAGCAGTGCCATAACTAGGGGTGGGTGATTGGGGTACCAGTCCCAAATTATGATTTAGAGGGGGTGCCAGAAGAGCAGCCCACAGAGCCTGCACTATGGCTGCAACAGCCCATGAGCTGGAGAGACCACATTGCAGCAGAGTCAGGTAAGAGTTCCCAGTGCTTGGCAGCCCCTCCACCTGCCACTGCTTTCTTGCTTCTTTTCCCAGGGTACAAATATTGCTAGTTATGGCTATGGACTGGAGCTTGGCCAGTTGAGAGGATTCAGCTCATTGTACACAATTTGAAGAGGCAGACTGTTGCTCTAAAATGTAATTCACCGTATCAGACATCAATCCTGTTTTGTGCGCAGGGTTAGATATATAATGGTGACTGTAAGATTTATGTAGCTTGGGGATGGGGTTCTGTAAAGGAAAAATAGCACGCTACAGAATTTGTTCAATATTTGCAGTCTTATATTTTTGATGACTATGATCCTGAACTGGTAAAATGTGGGGATAGATATCCTGTGCCTTGAATTCCAGAAATTAAGTCCTACCAAGAGCACTTTGTTATGTTTCATGTAGTTTTTACAGTGAACCAGGAAGAGAGGCTCTTAAGCATGACATTTCTCATGTTTATTTTTTATTGTTAGAAAATTTTAGACCAAGAAGGAAAGCTAGAAATGCTTAAGAGTTTATTATATTATACAACATGGAAAAATAAAGGGAAATTTTGTTTTGACCTTTTTACTTCTGCCATTTTTCCAGTATAATTTAAAAAGTTTGACACATTCAGATTGTTAACAGCTAGCAGGACAGATTATAATGATGATTCCCTCCCAGTCAGGCTTCTAAAGCAGGATTATGTTGCCCCTCTGGTATGGATAGGAATACTGTATGTGGTCAGCTATTTCTTGTAGAAACTCAGTGGATTGTTTGCATTGGGGTAAAGGAGTGTTTAGGTATTCCATTGGCATACTCATGGCTGCAGCTCATTACCACCTTGACTTGACAGGCAGCAGAGAAACCTATACTAAGTACAATCAAATATATGCAACATAAAATAATATAATATAATGTTTATGAGCTGCCTAATTTAGTTTTTTAAAGGACACCCCGGTCATATGGACAAGGACAACAGAAAGGAAGGTACTCATAATGAAGATGGAACAAGAAAAATGTACTAATTTGATGAGTTGATAACATTGTCAAAAAATTAGCAAAATTGAGATATAGCACCAACCCACCGCACTGACTGTTAAACTGGCAGTTGCTGGGATTTTGAAAGCTAAAATTATGCAGCATTCTCTACTGAATGCTGATGCCACTGCCATGGCTTTCCTCATTTATTCATTTTTCTAACAGCTGAACAGTTCTTATGGTGTGAAAATTCCTTAGCACTCAAGTTTTTCATAAATATAGATTTTCAAAGTACGGTACGCAGTAATTAACAGAAAAATGGGAGCCAATTAATGGAGCTAGCACTTATTACTGCATTTCTACTGATGAAGCTGCTGTCATTAGTAACTCCAAGGTCAGATGTGTTACTGTATGTGGAAAAATTTCTAACAATCCTTTCTTCTTGGCACAGATTTCACCCTTCATTAGATGTGCGCCATTCGTTGTTTCTCAAAAGCCAAATCCTGCAAACAATGTTCAATGTATTACTTGCTACTGGTTCCATTTTGATTGACAGTAGAGATTGTTCAGTTAGAAAGAGTTTGCTGGACTGGGTTCCAAATAGTAAAGAATATTACCTTGAGGATAGTATATATAAGCAAATGACTTTGTAAAGATGAGGAAAGGACTTCTATGGGTACAGGTATAGATTTAGGGGTTTGCAGCAGTGCTGTTGCACCCTCTTTGATTGCTGCTCCACCCATACTTTAAAACCAACTGCCTGGGAGGGGTAGTAGTCTTTCCATTCAGGCAGTGCTGAGAAAGTCAATTGACTTCATGTTCATTATCATCTCCCTAATTCTTTTTAATCTCTCTCCACTCCATGGGTATTAATGACCCTCTCCCTTTTTTTAATGGTCTTGATATTTCACTGTTCAAACTATTTTTTCTTCTGCTGTTTTGCTCTCTGTTAGCTATTCCTGTCTTCTGTTTTATAGCCCTATAGACTGTTTTTAGGTTATTAACTCAGATGTAGAAATGACTGACAGTGGAGTATTGGAGGCACTGTCAGGATGCTCAAGAAGACTAGCTTTTGTTTTATGGTTCTGAATAAGAGGTGTACATTTAACTGTAATGACTAGAGGACTAATGATACAATATCCTTTGACAATGTTTTGCCTAGTTTGCTGTGGGTTTTTTTAAACTTCATATATACTTTAGCAAATTAGTGCATATTCCAATAGTTATATTTGCTTTTTGTTTTAATCTTAAACTGAATAATAAAGTGCTAGCCCCCTACCATGTTAATAAAGCATCTATTTTCTCTTTAACTGGAGAAAAATATGTATTGTGTATGATGTGCCAAACCATCTGCACTCCCCCCCACTTTTCAAAATCTTAGATCCATATGCCTATGTGTGGGTGATGGTTTTTTTATTAGAACAACTGCATGTTTCGGATAGACTTGGGCTCCTGGCACACATTCATTTAATTTTGAGATGGGATCTGATCCCCAGTGCTAGCAGTTATGTTTCCTGCCATGCCATGCTCCTGACTCCCAAGCTGCCCATGCCCCACATCATGAAGTGGTACTTGCAGCTTGGGAGTAGAGAGCTCCTAGATCTCTAGCTGCTGCTTCTATGTGTGCCCTGATAACTTTATAAGAGTGGGTGTGCAGCTGGGGCTCCCAGCTGCAGCCTGTCTCTTTAAAGTTCCTGGGCACAGTAAGCCCAAGATCAGGGATGTCAGGCTCACAACACACCCTCTCATCTGCCTCTGGGATCAGGCAGGGCGACCAGATCCTGGAGCTGAAGCTGCCCTAGCCTGATCCCACTGATTGGGTAGGAGATGTCTGTGTCCTGGATTTTGAGGCTGCCCTGTGCTGGATCTCTACACTCAGCTGGAACTTCTTCACTGTTAGAACAGCGAGGCAGTGCAACATACCTGTGCAGGGAAGTTGTGGAATTTCCATTACTGGTGGTGTTCAAAAAGAGGTTGGGTAAGCATTGGTCAGGGATGGTCTAGGACAGTGGTTCTCAACTTTTTTCTGACTGGGGCCCATTTGCAAAGGTCCATGGCCTGTCCTGACTCTCAACCCCCTGGCCCTGCTGGTGCATGACCCACAGTCCCCTGACCACCCTGGGCCATACTGGGGGCCTCTCATTCCAATCCTGACCAACGCCTGGTCTTAGCAACAGGGGATGATCTCATGGGTAACTTGCGAGTGCACAGTAACCTAGGAGATAGTGACCATCATTTGGTAGAATTCACAATCCAGCGAAGGGTGGGAAAAATAAACAGTGAGGCTAAAGTGTTAGACTTCAGAAGGGCCAATTTTAGTAAACTTAGAAGGCTAGTTAGTGAGGTGGCTGAACTCAAGAGCTTCAAGCATATGGGAGTCCAGGAAGGATGGCAGTTTCTCAAGGGAGTGATCCTTGGGGCACAAAAGGAGACTATTCCATTATGCAGGAAAGTGGGCAAGGGGACAAAAAAGCCCCCTTGGCTGAACAGGGAACTCCAGAAAAGACTGGGGGCAAAGAAAGAGATTTATAGGCAGTGGAGGGGAGGGGGGGGCGCCATCAAGGAGGAATATACCTCCCTGGCACGCTATTGCAGGGTATCAGGCAGGCCAAGGCAGGACTGGAACTTACGCTGGCTACAGCAATCAAGGACAATAAAAAGTCCTTCTACAGATGCATAGCAAGCAAAAGGAAGGTGCAGAGTAAGATAGGGCCCCTGCAGGAAAAATCAGGACAGTTGGTGGCCGACACAGGGAAAAAGGCAGAGCTCTTCAATGAGTTCTTTGCTTCAGTATTCCTAAGTACTGGCCAAGACAATTCCCCCAATTTGAACATAGATAGATGTCCGGAAGGCACTAGATCACCAATGGTTAGTGCTGATTTAGTTAAAGAGCACTTGGAGGGGCTGGATGGATACAAGTCAGCAGGCCCGGATGACCTACATCTACAGGTGCTGAAGGAATTGGCCAATGTCATAGCTGAGCCACTGGCACAGCTATTTGAGCACTCATGGTGCTCCGGCCAGGTCCCTGAGGACTGGAAAAGGGCCAACGTGGTGCCCATTTTTAAGAAGGGGAGAAGGGATGAGCTGGGTAACTTTAGGCCAGTCAGTCTTACCTCTATCCTTGGGAAAACACTGGAAAAAAATCATTAAAGAGTGCATTGGTGAAGGCCCAGCAGGGGAAATGATGCTGAAAGGAAACCAGCACAGGTTCATCACAGGTAGATCCTGCCTGACAAACCGTATAGCCTTTTATGACCAGGTCACACACTGCCTTGACACTGGAGCTGAGGCAGATGTCATCTACCTGGACTTTAAGAAGGCCTTTGATACAGTTTTGCATCCTATTCTCATAAGGAAGCTAGCAGGCTGTGGAGTGGATGCTTACACAGTCAGGTGGGTGGCCAGCTGGCTTATGGACTACACCCAGGGAGTGGTGGTGGATGGGTCATTTTTGGCCTGGAGGGAGGTGGGCAGTGGTGTCCTGCAGGGTTCGGTCCTTGGACCAGTCTTATTTAATATCTTCATCAGTGATTTGGACGAGGGTGTAGAGAGCACCTTGTCTAGGCTCACAGATGACACCAAGTTATGGGGCAAAGTTAACACATTGGAGGGCAGGGAGTGTATACAGGCCAATCTGGACAGGCTGGATCAATGGGAAGAATGAAACAAGATGCAATACAACAAAGACAAATGCAAGGTACTCCACCTAGGAAGGAGGAATCCCCAGCATACCTATAGGTTGGGGGATGACCTCCTCAGCAGCTCAGTGGCTGAAAGGGATCTTGGAGCCACAGTTGACTTCAAGATGAGCATGAGCTGGCAGTGTAACAAAGCCATAAACAAAGCCAATTGCACCTTATCATGCATTAGCAGATGCATGACCACCAGATCGAGGGAGGTGATGCTTCCCCTCTATGTGGCATTGGTCAGGCTGCAGTTGGAATACTGTGTCCAGTTTCGGGTGCCGCACTTCAAGAGGGATGCAGAGAATCTGGAGAGGCTCCAGAGGAGGGCCACTCGTATGATTAGTGGCCTCTGTGAAAGACCCTACAAGGGGAGGTTGAGGGATCTGGATCTCATCAGCCTTCACGAGAGACGTCTGAGGGGGGACCTTGTAGCACCTTATAAGTTTATCAAGGGAGGACAACAGAGAGTTGGATAAAAATTGGCAATATTACAAGAAAAGAATATTATTTACATCTGTTAGATCTTCCCAAAAGCATAAGCTGGAATGCCAATAAATACAATATGAGTATACTCATTTGGATTTCATATTTGTATACATGCTTTCTCCTTTCCTCCTCATTATGTCTGTTATTGCTATCTGTATTCTCTTGCTCCCACAATTATTTTGTGATTCATTTATTAATTGCCTCTATCAGATTTGAGAATCTGTACTCTGTTTTGTCAAGCACTGTTTCATCCCATATGATACATCTTTAAGCACTTGTCATTGAGCTTAAAATTCATTTTTCATGCATATTCATGGGAGGAAAAACTCAGGAGTTTGAAGTAAAATAAAAGAAGTGAACAAATACTTTGGAGACTTTTTGTGCTGTTTTCCCTGCTCTAATATATACACCTGACAAGATCTCACTATCACTTGTAGTATATTAACTTCATATATAAAATGATGAAAACCAACTTTCTGGACATATCAGACTACTTTATTAAGGATCAAATTTGCCACCATATGTGATATGCACGGGATATTTACTGAGCAGTTGAGTTAAAGTGACATTCTAAAATAAGAACAGATGTTGGCTTCCAAATGATTGGTAATTTACTTCTTGTTTCAAATTATAAAGTGTATTAATTTATTAGCCACTTTAACTCTCTTTATTCAACTGCCAGCCCTTCTAGCCAACCAATAGGATTAGGAAATCATGCTGTGTTTTTTTCCTGGTTGCCAGTATCTACGATATAATTGAGGTGCTGTTGAGGATAAAAAATTAGATGTACATTTAAGTGTATATTACTTGGGCCTTACTAGAAAATATGTGGAAGTCCAGCCCCTGTAAAGAATCATCCTACTACTATTTGAGACATCTTAGTTTGCTCAGAGCAGTGATTCTCAACATTTTTAGATGCAAGGTAATCCTTGTTAGATTCAAGTCAGTCTTCAACTCTTAGTTTTCAATTGTTTTTTGACTATGGAAAAATAATAGAGCAATTCTTCTGCTGCATAGAACTCAGAAAAACTACAACAGGTCCAGATGTTTTTGATACTGCCTACTTAAAATTTTTGGGTTTATCTTGTCAAACCATGCTTAAGTGTTTGCACATCTAACCATGTTCATATTAAATGGCATCCTGAAAAGGTTCTCATGGCATCCCAGGGACCCGCAGGACTCTGGTTGAAAATGAAAGCCTAGGAGCAATGTTCCCTCTAAGGAGTAGCGGTCCATGAGTGCGCCGCCTTGGTCCGGCGTGGGACACTTACCAAAGGGGGGGCTGGAGGTTGGAGGCTGGAGCTGAGAGGCTGTTGGGGGGGAAGCTGGTCCCAGGGGTTGGAGCTGAGAGGCTGGGTGCCAGATGCTGGGGCTGGAGGCTGGAGCTGAAAGGCTGAGGGCCAGAGGTTGGAGCTGAGAGGCTGGGGCTGAAGCACTTCCCCGGAGCCAGTGAAGCCTGCGTCAGCCCCCTCACTCCAACCTTCATCCCTGCCTTGCCTCGTTGGGGAGGAGCCATTGCCTGCACCAAATGAGGCTCCGCCAGCTCCGGGACACTGCTCCGCTCCCCCTCATTGCCCTGGGGAGTGAGGAGGCACGTGGCATAAAGGCCAGGGAGTGGAGCAGTGTCCTGGAGCCAGTGGAGCCTCACTTGGGGCAGGCAGCAGCTCCTTCCCAAGGTGTGGCAAGGCAGGGATGGAGGCTGGAGCAGGGGGCTGGCGCGGGCTCCGCCAGCTCTGCGGAAGTGCTCCACTCCCCAGCCCTGATGCCACATGCCTCCACGCTCCCCGAGGCGAAGCGGGGGAGCGGAGCACTTAGAGCCGGCGGAGCCCGCGCCAGGCTCCCGCCCCCACCTCGCCTAGGAGCTGACCTTCAGCTCCTCGCCCAGTGTGTGGCCTTGAAAAGGCTGTGCGCTGCCAGACTTTTAGTTGTGTGTGGGTGAGCATGCATGCACCTCAGAGGGAACCTTGCCTAGGAGTTACTAGTGAAGCCTAAGTGTCAGAATATAGACTTACGTTTTTATCTGGAGTCATTTTAATATACCCCAGGGTAAAAGTGTAGTGGACACATAATGCAGTTTTATACTGAGATATATTATGGTACTTTGGAACAAGGATGTCCTATGAAAAAAACTGGTGAATTTGCGGTAGGTTATGTCAGTATTGTGCAAGGGGAGGAGAGATGACCTGGACAATTATAGGCCAATTAGCCTAACTTCTATCCCAGGGAAATTCCTAGAGAAATTCATCAAGGAGTCTATGCATGATCTGTTTGCAGAAGGTAGGATTCTGAATGACAGCCATCATGGCTTCATTGTGGACAGGTCTTGTCTTACCAATCTCATCTCCTATGACCAGGTAATTCACCACCTGGATAAGAGAGAGGAGGTCAACAGTGTATGCCTAGACTTCCAAAAGGCCTTTGATCTGGTATGCCATGATGTTCTTCTGGGAAAACTGGAGGATTGTGGGCTCAACTGCTCAATAATTAGGTGGATAGGAAGCTGGCTGTGGGGTAGGACCCAGAGAGTTCTAATGAATGGATCTGTGTCATCCTGGTGAGAAGTGGCCAGTGGTGTCCCCCCAGGGATCCATGCTTGGTTCAGTGCTTTTCAATATCTTTATCAATTATTTGGATGTGGGGGTGAAGATCTTACTGGCCAAGTTCACGGACAACACCAAGTTATGGGGGAGCGTAGTCATGCTTGAAGATAGGCTGCAGATACAGGCGGAACTAGTCAGGCTGGCAAGTTGGGCGGATCAGAACCAGATGAAGTTCAACACAGAAGTATAAAGTGCTTCATCTGGGGATGAACAATCCCCAAAATACTTACAGGCTTGGTGGAACCAATTTGACTAGCACCACAACTGAAAGGGACCTAGGGGTAATAATAGACCATATTCTTGAACATAATTATTGAAAACGAACAATATTATTGAACATGAGCAATCAGTGCCATGCTGTATCCAGCAGGGCAAACAATAATTTGGCATGCATCAACTGATGCATCTCAAGGAAAGCTAAGGAAGTGATTCTTCCACTTTATTCAGCATTGCTGAGACTGCAGCTGGAGTACTGCATCCAGATCTGGGCACTACATTTCAACAAGGATGTGGAAAAGTTTGAAAGAGTCCAGAGAACAGCTGCCTATATGATCAGAGACTTGCAAGGCAAGCCATATGAGGAAAGGCTGAGGGACTTGGGCTTCTTCAACCTAAAAGAGAAGGCTGAGAGGTGACTTGTAGCAGCTTACTGTGACATCAGGGGACTACATCAAGGGCTCAGCGAATAACTGTTCACCAGGGCACCCTTGAGGAAAATCAGCAGGACACCCTTGGAGAAAACCAGGAGTAATGGCCACAAACTCCTAAAGACCATTTCAGGCTTAACAGTGGGAAGAACTTCTTCGCAGTTAGGGTGTCCAGATTGTGAAATAAACTCCCTCCAGAACTGGTGCAATCACCTACCCTGAAAATCTTCAAGAGGACGGTCACCTTGCTGGAGTCACCTGACTCCAGTAGTCTTTCCTCCCTAGTGCAGGGGGGCTGGGCCCGATGATCTTCTGAGGTCTTTTCCAGCCCCTTACAATCTATGAATCTATGAGTCTGCAGCTCTAACCAGTTTGAACCCAGGAGACAATTTTGCTCAAGCTATTTCATGCTTTCCTTATCCTTGCTTGCTCCTGGGCTGGCAGGAAACACTTTAGGTGGGTGGTACTGGGCAGGGAGGACTACCGCCACTGCCCCTGATTGAGCCAGGTTACCCGCATATCCCAGCTGGAGTGCAACAGGGGCAACTCTGGAGCCCTGTGTCCCAAAAGAGCTTGGAACAGCACCAATGATAGACAGGGGAGGTTAGGGAATGTGGCACTGAACATGGAGGGGATGTCAAGAGGGGTGGGTGTTTTACCTGCTTCAGGGACTTAAACTAGTCCCTGGCTGCTGCTCCTGTGGCATGGTCCACTTTACACCCCCCTCCCCCCCTGCGGATCCACTGCTGCTCTGGTATAAATGCAGAATGTGTCTGCACTCTGAAATAACTCATTTTGGCTTTTAGACACAAGGCAGCCAGTTCTCTTTTATAAACAGAAAATATTTGATTATGTAATATTGTATGTCTTTGATCAATGACAAACATTAAACATAAAAATCTGATACCATCTTAGAGGTTTAATTTTTACAGTAGAAGCACTCTTTAAAGTATGGCAACATTATTTACAAGGTGTCATAAGATTCGCCTATTGAATTTTGCAATGCCTGTGCTGATGCTTGCAAATTCTTGCAAATCCACTATATTTCTGGCATCTTTTCCCATATGTTAGATAGTATGTTGGCTTTATGTTGGTTGCACTGTTTTTTCTGGACTTTGACTTTGAATTCGATGTGTCTTTCTGCTTTGGGTCTCTTCCTTAGCGCTATTTTGGATCTTGAATCAGATCCACAGTCTCAGACTCTTGCAAATTTCATTCTAGCTGATTTTTTTTTCATGTGGCAAATTCCAATATTTTTGCCTAGAGTACAGTTTGGCTCTTCCTCTGACCTCTTGCTAAAATTTTTCTTTTAGAACACAAACACCATCCAGTCTCCAATCAGCCTCTGCTATCTGAGCCCCCAAATGACAAAATTTTTCTCCTAGTTTTAGATTAGCCACAAAGGGTGAAATTGAACATAACAATTAAACCATATTAAGAGCACTTAAAATTTGAACGATCAAACATTATGCCTTGGTATCAAGTGCCAAGTGCCCTCTAGGTGTCTTAAAATTATGCCATTGCTGGCAAGGATTTTCTTTGAATTGTTCTATCTAGCTTGAGTAAATTTCTGGGTGTTCACCTGAGATAAAACCACCAGTTTGCAGTCCTCTAGTATCCCAAGAGGCACTGCTCCAAGGTGGATTAGCTATCATTCAGGACTCTGAAGCCCTGAACTGACAGCTGGGAACAGCCAGCCAGGAGAATGTGACTGGGGTGAATGGGGAGGAAGGGAAAAGGTGTGAAGTAGGGAAGGAGGGCCAAGGAAGAGGGCAGCATGGGGAAAGAGGGAATAGGTGGGTGGGGAGCTGCCAGGCTGCTGACCCCATGAACCCTGAATCGCTCTTTGCACCCCAAATTACTTCTTTGCTACCCCAGTTGCTCCCTCTGCCCCCTATCAGCCCCTGTCCCCTCCACTGCCCTGCTGCCCCAATCATTTGAAGAGCAGGAGAGGCGGTGGTGGTGGTGGGGGGGGGTGTTTCCCCCTCTTTGCATTCTTGTGGAGCCCCTGTGTACCATGCTGACCCCATGTACCTGGATCTAGCCCCTGCTGGGCCCTGCAACATAAGGGGCAGGGGGGAGGGGACAAGGAGCAAGCAGACAGCTACAGGGCCTGGTGAGGACTGGATCCAGGTATGCAGGAGAATTGCAGGCTGCAGGGAGCCTACGCTCCTGCTTGCCAGCCCTTTAGTGGCAGGTCTGAGCAGTACATATTAGAAAGGGTATTAACCCTGAATGTGTGCCTGATCATTAGCTTGTGTTAACATTAACTCAGACTAACATTCCTTATAATGAGCACCTGCTAACTAGGGCTGTGCAAAATTTTACCTAGCTGCGGGGACTGTGCCGGACTGCTTCACCCCTGGGAGCAGTCTGGCACAGTGCCTGCAGCCCTCCCGGGGCTGGGGGAAAGCCCCTGATCTGCCTGTTGGATTACAGGAGGCTGGTGCTGCCAGCTGGGACCAGCAGCAGCACTGATCTTCCCAGCACAGGCTGCACCCAGCCAGCAGCACCAGCCTCCTGTCATCTGGCATGTTGATTGGGGCCCATCCACACCCCCAGGAGGGCTGTGGGGGCTGTGCCAGACTACTCTTGGGGGTGCAGGCCCCCAGTCTGCCTCCTGGATCACAGGAGGCTGGTACTTCCACCTGGGGCTAGTGGCAGGCCAGCCCGGGGCAAATCAGCTTGTGTGGGGATCTGCCCCTGCCCCAGGATCAGGGCAATTTGTGGGTCCCTGCATGAGCTGATATGCCCCAGCCCCCATACCAGAGCTGGCCTGAGGAGGGTGTGGGGTTGGTGCAAATCAGCTTGCTCCAGGCAGCAGCGCCAGCCTCCCGTGATGTGGGAGGCAGATCGGGGGCCCGCACCCCCAGGAGTAGTCTGGCACAGCCCCCATAAACCTCCCCCGGTTGCGGGTAGGTCCTGATCTGCCTGCCATATGACAGGAGTCTGGTACTGCTGGCTGGAGCCAGCGACAGCACTGACCTTCCTGGCGCTAGGTACAGGCTGCACCCAGCATCATCCCAGGTGGCAGGAGCAGCCTCCTGTGATCTGGCAGGCCGATTGGGGACCCCCACATCCCTGTCAGGGCTGCGGGGCCCTGCTAACTCCTCCTGGTGGTGTGGGCCCCTGACCTGCTTGTCGGATGACAGGAAGCTGGTGTTGCCAGCTGGGCACAGCCTGTGCCAGGAAGATCGGTGCTGCTGTTGGCCCCAGCTGGCAGCACCAGCTTTCTTTCATCCGGCAGGTAGATTGGGGTCTTGCCCGCACCCCTGGGAGGGCTGCAGGGGCTGTGCCAGCCTGCTCCCAGGGGTGTGGGCCCCTCATCTGCCTGCCAAATGACAGGGGGCTGATGCTGTTGGCTGGGGCTAGCAGCAGCACTGATCTTCCTGGAGCTGGGTGGGGGAAATGTTGAAACAGCATTGAAACAGCAAAACAGTTTCAACTAAACAAAATGGAACAGTGCTTTTGAAACAAAACGCTGTTCCATTGAAATGGAAGTCAAAGTGGAACAGTGCTGTTTCGCACAGCCCTACTGCTGACTCTAATGTGTCATTTCATACAGAGTTGTCTTTAGTTCATTTATACTGTGCTGAAAACATCTTTGTCCATATTTCATGGTCTTGCAGTTAAGTAATCCTAGACTACTTGTGATACAGCTTCATTGTTATCCTCTTCTGAATTAGGTGAAAACCATTAAATACTTCAAGCATTTCAAGGTCAGTTGTTATTAATAGATTATCTTTTGACTGACTTCCTTTTTGCTAGTACCACTAATTATTTACAGACTTCTTCAATCTGTATCTTTTATCTTTTCTAGTTCCTCAACCCTGCCTCACCCTGTTATTTCATTCAATCTAATTTCTCTTGTGTTTTTAACTTTTGTTCTTGGATACTTTCTTGTGGAGCATGTGGTGGTCAGTGATTCCTTGGTACATAAGGCACTTAAACATGATTTGTCTGACTTCCAGTAGCTGTACCTAACAACAATAAAAACACCATAATTCCCTGGTTGGACATTCTGCTTGGAAAAGTCAGCCCTTAAAGACAAAGTCCTCAATGCCACAGGTATTAGAAATATGTGGTAAGGATAAAATATAAAATCAAACAGATAGGCTAAGAATCTGTGTAATAAGTTTTAAATATAAAGAAAAAATGCTGGATTACTGCCATGGAGGTTTTTTACTAGGAAGAAAAATATCCTTACCTGATAATCAGGTTAAATAAAATGCTTCAGAATATTGACAAATCTGGGGGAGGGGGATGCTGGTAAAGAGGTACTGATTTATAAAATAGAGTAAAGATTGTTGATGGCAGGTCAATACCTGAATACTGCAAAAAACAACAAATTACTCTTAGTGCTTTTTCTGCTAAGATGCAATATTTATATTGTTTGGTTCAAATCAAGAAATAAACAAATAATCAGGGTCTGTCTTGTACTTTGTTGGTATTTAGGGAGCGATATAACATTAGAATTATAGTGATGGCTTTGAACTTGTGATGGCTGCCTCAAGAAGATGGAGTATGTTTAGTTCACTCTTTAACAGGAACTTGAAACCTTGTCTGGGTGAAAAATGTTGATGGTGTTATCGATAGGGCTCAGTAAACTGTAAAGAATATGCCTCCATCCATTATATATGCTATAAATTCATCTGTTGCCTTAATTAGTTTAAAGACTTGGTACACTTCACTTGCTTTTCACTTTCTCAGACACGTTTCAAATAGTCTTAGCTCTTCAATCATTTCTCTTAGATGTTTCTGGCAGTTGACAGACTTTTGAAGTGATTAATTAATTTAATTTTTCTTCAATAGGAATTTAAATATTGATTTTAATATTAAAAAATTAGCATCAGTCTTTCTTAAGGGATGATATATGAGGGGATCCTCTTTCAAAAGCAGTTGAGCTTAACTACAGTTTAATATCAGATACAAGAATGTGTGCTGGGGGTGGGGATCAATGACATAAGTGGTCCCTTTCATAGGTGCTTGGTAAGATCTTAGGGAAATAATTCCCTTAAGTCCAAATCCTCGGTGACCACATACTTTTTTAGTACCTTTTTGTGCACTGACTGTGAAGATACCTAATCCTTTTGCCCTAGATATGAGGCAATTAATAAGCTACTCCACAGCTGTTACTATAGTACCCACAATCTCATTGGCCAGTGAAGATATTTTAACCCGTACCCCATCCCATGTAGTGATAGTTTATGTTAACATGTTTCCAGCATGTCTTGGTAGGGATGCTCTTGAACACAGTTCACAGACAGTCTTGCTTGCACTCATCAGTCACAGAAATGTGCTGGTAAAGCTGTTTTACGGTCAACCCCAGGCATGAACAACTGATGCCTCCCAAGACTGGGGTGGGGGGGCACCATTTGTAGGCAGCAGTGTTGCCGGTGAGCCGGGACCACCTGCAGATGCAGGCAGTGGTGGTGGTGGCGAGCAGCAAGCGGCAAGCAGAGAATGCTCGCAGATGCTGGCAGTGATGTTGGCAGGCGGGGGGGGGTTGGCAAGCAGGGACCACCTGCAGACGTGGGCAGCAGGGCAGTGGCAAGGGGTGGTGGTGGTGGTGGTGAATGGTGACTGCCCACAGAAGCCAACGGCAGCAGCAGCCAACCTCTGGGCTCGGGGGTGGAGGGGGGAGGCACATGCCCCCCCATGCTCCACCTACGAGTTGCCTATGACCCTATGGGCTGCTACTTGAGCGTGCAAATGCCAATGTTTCAAGAGCAGCTGTGAGAAGATACCACTGCTCACCAGCATATATCTGGGCTTAGAATGCATTAGAAGGAGAAGGTGGGTAGTGGCTACTCAAAATATCCCTTCTGGGACATTCTGGTAATGCAATATAGACAGCTCATCTCCACAAAGTGCAAGACCCCTTTGATTGATCTTTTCATCCCCCTTTTTGAGCAGTGATTCCAGATTCACTGATTCCAGTTTCAGGGAACATTCAAGTGGCAATATGCAATTTATTATACCATCCATTTTGGTAACATACAAAAAACCCTCTAAAAATTGTTTGTTACTGTTATGTTAACCATTTTTCAGTTAGCCATTTTCAGAAATATTTCCCAAATCAGCAAAGTGAATTAGTTCTGAATTTTTAAGAGCAACCAACCAACCAACCAACCTACACAAAAAGGTACAAAATATGAATCACTTTGTTTACACATGGAACTCATTTCATGCACTTCATATCACCACTGGATAGCACACAAAGCAGTATTGTTATTTAGTTATCACTCAGCCTTTGTCTTGTTCAATTACTTTTGACAATTTCATTACATTTTGCCTGAATGCTTCTTATTGATTCTTGATGATTCATAGATTCATAGATTCTAGGGTCGGAAGGGACCTCAATAGATCATCGAGTCCGACCCCCTGCATAGGCAGGA
>NW_005843367.1:128965-139189 GCF_000455745.1 Alligator sinensis | reverse complement strand
GACTTAAACGCATCCAGTTCCTCCAAGTGACTCTGTACCATCTCAGGGTCTACGCATGGTAGGCTGGCGCCCTGCTGCTGCCTCTCCACAATCCCAGTGAGAGACTTGTCTTGCCCCTCACTTAGGAACACTGAGGCAAAGAACTCACTTAGGAGTTCAGCCTTGTCCCCCCTGTCCGTCACCAATTGATTCTGCCCATTCAATAGGGGTCCTATTCTACCCTGGGCCTTCCTTTTACTCCCTATATAGCTAAAAAACAATTTCTTGTTATCCTTAACTTGGGATGCCATTCTCAGCTCCATGGTAGCTTTGGCCCGTCTAACTGCCTCCCTACAAGTGCGAGCAGAGGAGGTATACTCCTCTTTGGTAATCTCTCCCTGTTTCCACTTTTTATATGCTCCCCTTTTAGCCCGTAGGCTGCTCTGGATTTCTCTGGTCAGCCAGGGAAGCCTCCTGGCCCCTTTCCCTCTTTTTCCTCTCATCGGGATCGTCTCCCTCTGTGCCTGAAGGATCATTTCTGATCTGTGGATGATCTGTGGGGTATCTTTTTTTGGCAGAATGTTAGCCATTTAGGGCCAGATTCTAGTTCACTCTGCTTGAGTCTTTGGTAAATCTAATCTTTGCTGCTTTTTTGGGAATTAATCATAAGGGCAAAATGATGGTTGTATTAATGGATTTTCAGGGAGTCAAGCTGGGTGGAGTAGAATTGCACTTAGGTGACTAAATCCACTTATGCACATGATAGATGGAATTAAATCTGGCCTCTAGTGACTTTCATGCACTTATTGCACAGTTCTTGCCTCATGGATGGACACATCTACATGAGACACTAATTGCGCAGTAGTCTAATAATACTGACGAGTAGCATGTCACAGCACAAACAGTGCTAATATGCTACTGTGCAGTATTATTAGGCTCCTGCACAGTTAGCATCACACGTAGACATGCCTACCCATGATTCAAGAAAAAGGTATTTGTTGGCACTACTGTACAGTAACTGTTGTTACTGCACATTTATTTAGTACGTGATAATATAAAGTACAAAATTAAATACGGAGTAACCACTATTAATGAACATGTAGACACACCCAGTATGTAGGTAATTACCCCTTCAGTTTCAGCATTTATTTCTTCAGGGCCCTGTTTAGCACTGTGAGCTTTTAGGACCTTTTATTTTAGAGACAAACAAATGGCTTATCTAATAGGATGTCATACATGTACTATAGTTTTCTGCTTAGTCACCACTTACTGGGCATTTCTTACATGTGCAAATAATCCAGGAGCAGTTTACTGTAGAGTAAACTACTCTAGAGTAGATTCTCCAGGGCACCATCTATATGTGCAGGGATGCAGAAGTAGATTTGCTGCTCCTAGCAGCGGACTGCTCCCGCTCCCTGGGGCCTTGTACTGGCCCCCGGCCAAGGCGGGTGGGTGGGGACTGGAAACACCGCATGCTGATCCCTGGCCAGCTGGCTTTTTGGCTGGGAGCAGTGTGCAGAGCATGGAGGCAGAATGTGGTGGCTCCCTTGCTGCAGCCTCTACCTGCCTGTGTCATGGCTGCTCCACTCCTCACCCCTGGCAGTAACATCCAACATCGTGGGCTCCTGCTTGCCATGGTGCTGGCCCAGTGCCTCTTGTCCCCCGCATTGGGGAGTGGGTCTGTGAGGTAGGGGTGCCTAGGGTGATCAGGGACAGGTAGCCAGCACCCCGGGCTCTGGCCATTCTCCCATAGGTGCATACACTGTGGCGAGGAAGGTGGGTGGGGGGCTCACACAGGTGTGACAGAAGGTACTGCTCTCCTGGCTTGGTTGGCTCCCACTCCATGGCCAGGGCCTGCATGTGGTGGTGGGCCCACTGCCACTGGGAGCTCAGGCAAGTGGCAGGGCTGGGCCCAGGCAGGGGTTCTGGGTGGTGGGAGACCTGTGGTGGGGGCCAGGGAAGAGGTTCCCTGCTGGTAGAGGTGGTGCTGCACCTCTGCCCAAGCCATTGAGGGGCCTGCTGCTGGGTGGTGGGCAGCTGCCAGGGGGCAGGTGGGTTTGTGGCCAGGGGCAGGGCAGTGGGTGGCATGAAGGCAGCTGTCAGGGCCAGGACAGTGTCCAGTGTCTGGTGTTTCTTTTCCAAGGCCTTTACTGTCCTGGCCAGAGGACAGCCTGCTGCTCCAGGGCCTCAATATGTTGCTCTTCCAGGGCCAAGAGCCTCTCCCTGAACTTCTGGTCTGCTCTGCTGGTCCCTTGCCATGTGTCCTTGCAGGTCATGTCCTCCACCCACCAAGCATCCTGGTGGGTCATGTCCTCCTCCCATCAAGTCCATGAGTCTGCCAGGCAGTCCTTGGCCATTGTAAACAGGCAGTCTAGCTGGTGGGTTCACTCCTGGGTCCTCTGCTGCAAGAGCCAGAACATTCACAGGGTCCTGGCTGATGTTGGCAATGACACTGAAGCTGCATTCCATCTGCCAACTGGTGGCTCTCCCCTGCATACAGCTGCAGGACCTGCAGAGCCAGGAGACAGAGGCTGTTTGTGAGAGCTTGCAACATTTCTGAGATAAGATGTTCAGCACCAGCCTCAGATCAGGAGTCATGAATGCACAGATGCCCAGGGACCATGGTAAGTTGGCTGGGCAGGCCTTGGTCCAGGTGGCTGCTGGGCAAGCCCCCCTGTCCCCATTGCTCTGCTGGGGCCAGTGGGCCTCTGGGTGTTTGCCACAGGCAGCCTGCCTCCCCTGCTACATTCCCAGGCTGGTCCAGGCCTGGGTCCTGCCATTTCCAGATCCACTCCCCACCACTTCTCATCCTGCAGCCCAGCCTGCCTCCTACGCTGCCACCAAGCCCATGGCACCTGGACCCAGTGGGTGCAGGGCTCCTGGATGACTAGGACATGGAGCTGTCAGCACCCCCACCCTCCCTGCAGGAGGCCTCTCCAGGGAGGCACCCAAGTGTCAGCCCCCACATGTTTGCTCTGTGCCCAGAGCATACCCCTGCTGAGAGTATCCCAGGTGCTGTGAGGGGAGCTGTTTGTGTGGACCGCGGTGTCCAATACACTATTCCCTGCTGCTGTTGGCTGTTGTGCCCTGGGCACACCTGCAAACCTGGCATGGGAACCTGAGCTTTGATGGTGCAGCAGGCAGTTCTGTGCCACCCCACAATCTCCACTGCTGCCTGGAGGGCTACCTGTGACTGCACTTCATGTCCCTGCCTCCTACAGCTGAGAAGGACATCTCTACCGGCATTGCTGCTGGCATCGACCCCGGTATTGCTGCCACCATCAACATGGGACCCTGGGAAGTGTGGCCGGGCCAGGCAGGGAGGGAGGGCAGGGGCAGGGACCAGAGCAGGAGCTGGGGAACAGAAGGGGGAGTGCTTCCCTGTTGTTTATTGTTTTTTATTACTGTATTGTTATTTTTAGCTGTGGGTCTTACCACTTCTGATTAGACCAGTGGGTTTCAACCTTTTTAGACTCAACACACCTGTAGATGGATTCAAAGGACTCCAAAATAAACTCAAGTAACCTCTCGCAAAATGCTGACTCTTAGTTTTCACTTTTTTTTTTACTACAGAAAAATAATAGAGCATTTTTTTCTGTTCCAAAGAACTCAGAAAGACCACAACTATGTTTGAAACTGTGTTTCTGTTTGAAATCTCTAGGTTTATTTTGTGAAACATGTTTGCAAACCTAATGGTGTTAACATTATGTGGCACCCCACAACACCCTTGAAAGGATCTCAAGGCACCCCACGGTGCTGTGGCACCCTGGTTGTGAATCACTGGATTAGACAATCCTTTGAGTCTCATATTTTAAATCCTCCCCAAAAAGTAAGGGGGTTTAAATGTGACATCTTAATTCAGGATTAGGCAGTACAACAGCTGTAGATTTTTTTTAATGAAAGTCAAGAATGAATCAGTAAAGTATGTTGTGTTCAGAAATGTAGTGATGTCTGTATTTAAAATTCTTCTTAAGAATATTAGGAAAAGAAGGGGAACAGAGGAATGACAGAGGAAAAAAATCTGGGGGAGGAGGAGATAAAAAAATGGGCAGACACAAAAACAAATGATGAGTGGAAAAAAAAGAATAAAGTTTAAAGAGAGGGGGATAAAAAATCAAATGGAAACATATACAGTGGCATCTAGTTGTGACAGATGATTTTTTTTTTTTAGGATTGGGTGATATAAGACCCCATCTTTAATAGAGAGGACAAACATTGTGCTAGAAAACACATTTAAAAAATAATCCTCTTTGGTATTAGGTTTAAATCACAAAAGGAAAGAAGGCTTAAGGACTCTGACTTGTTTTGTAGCCCTATAAAATGGTCTGAGAGATTCTCAGAACCTGACTCTCCAAGATTTTCTGCTTCTCTAGAGACTCTAAGAACTCTAGAGACTCTAAGATGCTGTTATATCTCATATGTACCAGAACAACACTTAATATGATTAAGGCAGTAAGACTTCTCCAAAGACCATCTTTTAATTTTTTTACTGAACACTGAAAAAAGATGGACCTAGTATTCTTTGGACAGTATGAGTAGAGAAGAAAAACAGTGACAATTTTGGAGCTAGCTGTGCATATCCAACATAAAGATTTTATGATAGCAGTTTCTATTGAGTGAACAGAGAGAACAAAGCATAGTTTTGTAGAACTTTAAGCATAATTATGGAGAGTATATCAAAGCAGTTTTTCATTTAACAGAAAAAATTCCCTTAGCCCAAGTGTACATGCATTGAAATGGGTTTCCTAAATTGTGTCTTGGGGCCTTTGTACACACCACAAAATTGACCTTTAAAGCATCTTAAATGCCCTTTTGCACTGCTTTAATGGTGAGGCTGTTGACACTGTCGGCAGCATGTAGCGCGTTAAATGACTTTCGGATGCAGCAGAATAAAACGGTTCCGAGGTGTTTTAACTTGCTACCTTACAGCCGCAGAGGGAGGCACCAGGCCCCAAGTAGCTCAGGGGCTGTTCAGGAAGCTCGGGAGCAGCCCGTGTAGGCAGGCACCACTGAAAGGGAAAAAAACCCATGTTGAATCTCATTCCCCGCCCCCCAGAGCCTGTCTGCCTGCCTACCTGAGTTGCGCGGGGGCCTGCGAGCCTGCCTACCTGAGCTGCGCGGGGGCCCGGTGCTTCCATCTGCAGCTGCGGTACCCCCCAGGACCACCCGGGCTGGGTGCCTGCAATTGGGTGCCACGTGGGGGGCACCACCGCCACTGTGGAGGGAAGCATCACCTCCCCCCACAGCTCAGGGACCACTCGGCCCATCAGCAGCTTGCCCTCCCCCACTGCTGCTGAAGATGTAGGTAAGGATTGGGCCCGACCCTTGTGTACATACCATGGGGGTTTACTTTGCCCTAAATTGAAGCGGTGTTTTTAAAAACCCTTCACTTTAATTTAGGGAGAATTAACCCGAAGTAACCCCCTGTGGCATGTACAAGCAGCCTTGATGTCTGAGAAACATATTTAGATTCTACTTGTGTTTCAGTTATGCTACCAGAGAAACTAAGCAAACTTTCTTGATCATTTCCACATTAAAAATGTGAAAAAATTGGTTTGTTGAGTCTGTACAAACACAGATAAATGAAGCTGCCGGGAAATGCAGATGTATTCTGTGAAATGGTTTCATGCCCAACATGAGTGACCTTTATTTGTCAGAGAATATTCAGTTGGATATAAAAGCTTTTTAGGCTATTTCCAGAAGCTCAGTTGAGTTTATTTGCCTTTGGAAAGATGTAGGACCTTATCCTGTATGACTGACAAACTTCTGGGTGTTGAGGGAAAAATCTCTGCATCAGTTGGCATTCAATATGTAGAGGGGGTTGGGGAGTTGAAGAAAATGTATGCATTTTCTTTTCAAGTCCTATAGTTTTCTGTAGTATGAAAAAGTATTTGGGGAAAGAACTGACTGGTTTTCTGCCAGATTAAATGAAGCTTTCATCATTTTGCTGGTTCTGTAGCTTTATAATATCTTGAAAAATATGCACACAAAAATATTAACGCTTATGTTTGAAATGAAAAATGATTGCTCAGTGTTTGAACAAGTGAAAAATGGTGGAAGTGATTGCTTTAAGATGCAAACTAAAAACTTCAATCAACATTGGGACAAATAGCAAATACTATGCATTTTAGTATCTCCTTTCAGGGTTAAATTTCTCATGCTTTATTGCTAAGGAAGGCCCCTTTCTCTATGCAATTTAGCTAGGTAGAGTAGGACTATTTTTCTGAGTGTTTTAACCAAGGTAGAGCATATCTCAGTCTTTCCTATTGAAACTATTCCATTCATTTGAGCAGGGGCTGGCATCTTGTAGTTGCCCTGACTGGTGAGTGCCCCCCTATCAGGCTGTAGAATTCTCATTTTATCTAGCCCAACTTATATTTTATAAAGAGGAACCACAGGAAAGGTGGGGCACACTCCTGAGAGGTAGTGTCTAATCACTGAGTTGTAAGCTATGAAGCGAGGGAAAGGCACAACCAACCTCATGTCATCCTCTGTTTTGTGAATGGTGCCTAAATCTCTATCTGAGTCCAGACCTGTGGTTTTTAACCAGGATGAGGCCCTCTGAGGGGGGCAGCAGCCATATAAAAGTGTTCCACATGCTCCCCCTGCATTAAAGTGCTCTGATCATCCTAAAGCAGGCAGCAAAGTTGCCTTGTGCCATGCAGCACTTCCTGATCTGGTGCCCCCTACACTGTTCTTGGAAACAGGCATGGGTGGAATTGTCCCATCTGCTTCTATTTCTGCGACAAACCACCACATTAAAAAAGTAGAGGTGGGGTGCTGGGACCCTTAACACTTTGAGAACCACTGACCTAGACCTTCATTCCAAATTTCCTTTCTTTTTATTAAAATTGCCCAGAAATAAATATTTTGGTTTCTTTCTTTCACTTGGAAACTGAAAACTTTTTGTTCTGGGTTGTCCCAAATTAATTTCTTGAGAAGTCAGCTTATTGGCAGCTGTTCTGGTATTTCCTAGCAAGGTCTGTCAAAAGACAGGTCAGGGTGTCACCTTAGAGACTAACTCATTCAGACTAACTCATTCAGAGAGGCATGAGCTTTTGTAGACTATAGTCTGCTTTGTCAGATGCTGTGAATGGATTTCAAAGAGCAGGGGCACTAAATAGAAAGGAATCAAGTTATTTAAATGCAAAAGATAAGGCAAGGGGGAGGTAAGGAGGAGGCACTGCTGAGAGAGGCAGGGGTGAGTTGGAGAGGGTAAACTAAGCAGTTAACCCAATGAGGGACATAAGAGTTATAAAAGCTAGCCCAGGTAATAGGGTAGGAATCGAATCTCTGCTGAGACCATGCTTAAAACAATCCAGTCTGTGGATGATTTTTTGTTCTACAATTTCATGTTCACATTTTTTTTTCTTTTTTTTTTTTACATTTTGTTGTTTTAAAACAGCTTCTCTAAGGTCCAGGGAGGCTAAAATGTTCTGCCACAGACTTCTGTGTCTTTTTGGAATTGATGTCAGATCAGTGTCCATTCATTCTTTCACCCAGGGATTGTCCCTTCTGTCCAGTGTAGATAGCAGGACACTGTACCCAGTCACTCAGATCACATTTAGCATTAAATGTGATCATATAAAAGGAGAGTGTCATTCTGAGCAATTTGACAAGAAAATTTCCTCAAGGAATCAGATATTTATACACTGATCAGATATGTATATGCTGATTTCAATTGGAATTAGATCAAATCTTCAATGACTGGCTGGGCTTAAGGGCCACTCTTTCAAGTGGTCATATTGAAAAAATGTTATGCATATCTTTAAAGATTTTATTGTGGGGGGAGGGTGCAGTAAAGGGAAGATTTCTTTTTAGTTTCTATAAGGAGGGGGGAATAAGAGGGTGATTTTTCTTTTTACATTTTGAAATTGTAGTCATAATATTATAAACTGATCTGTTGTTGCCTCATTTGATGTAAGCTGTTCCCAACTAAGCACCAATAGCAGAAAGGGGGAATTGCACCTCTTTGAGGTATCAACTTATTAGACTTGTTGAAATGCTAAATAGTGCTTTTTCCTTGCATATGATAAGAATATAAAAAGAAGGTACTTTCTGCTGTAACTTTCAGATGATTAATTCATTACAAAATTCAAGAAATAAAATTTTTTTAATGAATAATAGTAATTTCCATTCTTGTATGAAATAGCATACATTATTAAGATCAACCTAAATAAATAAACCAGTACAACCATCTTGACAGGTCTTGTGAGAGGCAACAAGGTTTGGGTTCAAGAAGCTAGGGGAAGAAAGAGGTGAAAGAACTGAAAAAGACATTAAAAGTTTATTATATAAAAAAAGTAAAATCTAGTTGTTGAAAAGTCAGAAATATAAGAAATATTAAAATTCTTTTTCAAAAAACTATTTTTCAAATATTTAAATGAAATTTCACTCAACCTTTAACAGTAATTTTTAGTTTTTTTGTATGTTTTTAAAAATGTTTTTGTACCTCTTATAAAATGATGTAAGAACTAAACAACTTTCAGTTGGCCAATAGCTCCTTTCTTATTCTCTCCACCCTGTGAGAAATCACTTCCTTTTTCTTTTCATATTAACCCTTTTAGTGACCTTCTTTTACATTGTAAATTGCCCTCCTCAACTGCAGAAAAGAATACTGGGAAGGAAAAAATGTGTGGCACACTTTCCCAGCTATCATTATAATGTGTGATATTTATATATGACAATTTCACATGTAACAAGAATACTAAGTTTGTTCCTGCAAGACATTTTGTAATAGATCCTTATGAAGGGGTCTCCATTTAAAAGTGTGATCCAAGGCATCTCTCTCTTCTTCCTTCCTTCCTTTGGCTTTGGACACAACAGACCAGGCTTGCTTGGAGCTGTGTGGGGTGATCCTGAGTGTAAGACTCCCCGGCTTCCTGTCTCTTTCCTTTTCTGACTCCCACCTGTCTAAAGGTCTCTAGCTTCTGCGTATCTTGCTTTCTGATTCTTCTCTTGCATTTTTGCAGCTTTTTCCCCCCTTTTTCTCTCCTCTTTCTCCCCTCCCCCCTGGACTTCCTGTTTCTTTGTCTGTGAGTTGCTTCTTTAGAGCTTTCTTTCTTACTGTCTCTTTTCCTTTCTTTCTTTCTTTTCTGTTTGCTTGTTGCAGGGAGTTATCTTTTCCATTAACTTGCCTTCTGAGGGGTGCTCTTAATTACCCCTTCTTCCCCCTACTTTTTCTTTTTTTGTTGCTGCTTCACCCCCCTCCCCCCTGCCACTTTTTTTCCTCCACTCCTTTCCCCCTCCCATCTAGAGTTTTGTGTCCGCTTTCTCAGACACTTATCTTTTTAGTTAGTATAAACTTTTTTTTGTGGTTTTTTTGCTTAGTTACAACTTCAAATTAACCCAGTCCTATTAGGAATGGCTGCTCCTACACCCAGCAGCTGGCATGAGGATGCCTTTCAGAACCTCCCCATTACCCATAGCTTGAGGGTTCACACCCCTCCCTACATTGGGGTCGAGGTCTGTGCCGATGCCCTTGCTAGTCTCCTGGGACAGCATAACATACATTATGCAGTTTGTGTTAACACGGTCCCAATGATTTACCTCGGCGATCCCACCCTAGTTAACAAGGTGTGCGCAGAGGGCCTGGACATTGCGGGCGCGCATTATTTTGTCATGCCCCTAGACACTCCAGCGGTGAGGGTGGTGATTTCTAATGTGCCCCCACATGTGACCAATCAGGAGCTGGCCAAGGAACTCAAGCCCCATGGGGTTCTTACGAGTCCCTTTCACCAATAGACAATAGGAAATAAGAACCCCAAACTGAGGCACATCCTGTCTTTTTGAAGGCAGGTTTTCATGCTTCTCAGGGAGGGCCCATGGTCTCTGCCTCAGTCCTTGAGCCTTATGTTCAATGGGCAGAGGTTTGTGATCTATTTTTCGTTTGGGGAGACCACATGTTTTCAGTATGGTAGCTCTTCCCACCTAGCAGCCCAGTACCCACGGGGAAGATCAGGCAGAACATTGGTGACTACAGCGGCACCGACAGATGACGCATCCACTTCTGGGACACAGGCCCCACCCAGTGAGGCCGGTAGCTTTTCCTGACCTCCTTCTACCCCTGTTCCATCTGAGGGGGCTGGAGTCTCTGGTGTGAGAGTGCCATCCAGCAGAGGGGTTGGGACTAGGTCCCAACCCTCCCCCCCACTCATTCCACCTACAGTGCCCACCCCCACCAGTACGGAGATGCCACCAGGTGGAGAGGCTGATGCCTCCACTTCCCCCCCACCTGCCCCGACC
>NW_005843367.1:108697-128671 GCF_000455745.1 Alligator sinensis | reverse complement strand
GCACAATGTCTCTCTTCTGGAGATCTGACCCAGGGGGCAGCAGAGGAGTCTGCTGACCTCTTGGTCACACCCCAAACTACTGAACTAGATGAGGAGGCTAGTGATATGGAGATCCAGCTTTCTGAGTGTCACAAGCGACTTCAAGAGCAGGATGGCCTCTCTTCCTCCAAGAAGGTGGGGATTGCTCTTTGAGAGCCAGACATTGACCTGGAAGCTCATAGGAGGTTGTTGGGTTTAGACATTGAAGGTGTAGAAGCTGAGCTCCCAACTAGAGTGCAGCCTTGCCGTGCATCTGTTGAAAATGTACAGCCCATGGGGGTCACTGGCTCCCATGAGCTGTCCTTTACCTCCCTGTAGCTGAGGGGGGCCAGAGTTTGGTTGACTTTGCGAGCAAGGTGGTCGCCTTCTGCCTGCAGGCCCTTCAATGACTCCTGAACAGCGAGGAGCACCTACCTTGGCAACAACTGGCGTGCTGGTTTCTGCAGAGGGTGGGCGCCCTTGGCTTTGACCAGGAGCTCTTCCTTTTGGACCTTGCGCTTTTGAACTGGGCGGTGCTTCCGGCTTTGTACCGTGGTATGGTACGAGCCTGGCCAGCCACTTTCCACTTCCAGCCCCAGGCCCGTCACCTGCAGTTCCTGCAGTTGCTGAGGGACCCTCTGGTGCACAACCCAACTCTGCAGTGCCCATGCCGAGCCTGGCCTCTGCCAGTCTCACGGCCGTTCTCATCCAGGTGCATGTCCTCCACCTGAGCCATCTCCTTGACCCCGCTCGGTCGGCCTAGCTCTCGCCCGAGGCCTTGACCACCTGGCTGGGTATGTGCTCCGTCCGCAGCGTGGGCCGTCTCCTGTGTGACATCTGGGCTGCCCTCCCATTGGAGGCAGCAGCCACCCTGTATGACCGTCTCCGGGCAGGCCAGGTCCCTTGTGCTGCGGGTATCCTGAGTGAGGTTTTTCCTGCATTACCAGTCACCCCGGCTGTGGCCGGCGAGCTGGCCGGTGGCCCTGGCATCCTGCTGACGCTCCCTGTGCCTCCTGACAGTGACACGGGTTGCCCCTTTGCTTTTCTGTCACGTAGAAGCCTACATGACTGGGTGGTTCATGTCCGCCATGCCCAAGTGCTGGCGGGCCGTCCCCATACACTGTGGCAATGGCACCTGGGCCCGCCAGATTCCCCACCAGGCCACCCAGCATGGCGCACATTGTATAAGCCACTAACCACCAAGAAGACTGGTGACCTGCAGTGGTAGTTGCTGCAAGAAATCCTAGCCACTGGCACGTTTGCGTCCCACTTTGACCCAGCCTCCTCGATGGCCTGTCCCTTCTGCCTGGGGGGTGTTGAGGAGAGCTTCTTTCATGCCTTCCTCAACTGTCTCTGACTGCAGCCGCTCTTTGTCACCCTCAAGCTGCTGCTGTAAGCGCTGGGCAGGAGCTTCTCAGACACCACTTACGTGTGCTCCTACCCATACCGGTCTGGCCAACTTTTTACTGGGTCAGGCCAAGACGGCCGTCCTCAAGAGCTGCTGAAACTGGCTTGCCAGGAACAGCTCAGATGATGGCCTGCGGCTTTTCTGTCTCCCGGTGGACGCAAGGCCCTTAGTTTGAGTACGCTGTGCTCTGGCGGGCGGTGCCCGCCTTTGAGACATGCTGGGCCCTTGAGGGAGCACTGTGCCATGTGGAGGACGGCTGTCTCAAATACGCTCTCTGATGTCATGACTGGTCTGGATGACCAGGCTGGCTCGGTGTCAGACTACGACTTCCAGCTCGTGCCGCATCCTGGGCCCTCACCAGGCTGCTTTTTTTGCTTTCTTTTTGTGTGGGAAGTTGAAGATGTTGTCACATGTATGATTGGATAGAGCAGGGTACGGATTGTTTATTTATAGTTATGACCGTGTCACCGGCACGCCGACTGCATAACTAGCATGTAAGACATGACATGGAACGTAGCAAAGGTGTCTATCATGGTGTGATGTGATGAATGCAATGACATGGTGTTCTTGGTTTGACAGTAATTTGTTTGTTTTTTGCTTTGTAAGTGGCCAACCTTTTTGTATCCCTGAACCCCTGAATAAAGTAGTTAAAAGTCTTTCCTTCTCCAAAAGGATCCTAGTCAGTACTCCTGCCTTTTATCCTACTAATTAAATGTAGACCCAGTGCCACTCTTCAGATTTCTAGAAGACAGTAAGATAGAGTTGCACTGCTGTGCACTTAAGTCATTTACATCTGTGCCAAGAGGGTGTAAAACATCATGTAAATGTGTGAGTAACTCTGGAAGTATTTTGCACAATTCTGGAAGATATTCAGTTACAAGGTAGTAGAATATTGGGCCCGATGTATCTAACTGGAGGATTTAAATTCTTTACTCTGCCAATGCATCTCCCACAGTTTTAGGTGAAGTCAGAAATTGTGTTGGGCTACTTCATCTCCTTGTCTGTAATTTTTAATATGAGGATTTTTTAAAGACTAATTAATATTTACAGACTCCTTTCAAATTAGTGGATGCAAGGTTGTGAACCTGTGCTCAGTATTCATATTATTAGATAGTAAAGCCTTTTAAAATCACTCTAACACATTTCAGTGTCTCTAAAATCTTAGCTGTAATCCAATATGAAAGCAAACTGATTGTAGGCATGCAGGTAGTCAGGGCCTCCCTATCTCTTCTATGCTGTGGTGATAATGTTTGTCTTTCTAACCTTTATACCCCCTCCACAGCTAAATTTACTTTGCTGCTTTCATATCCTTTCCCAAGGAATCTGTTTGCCATCTCATGTAATTGCAGACTATATTCTTCTTCCTCTGAAGTAATCCTCTTAACTCCGATTAGCTGGCTGTAAAGAAGTCTTTTTTTCCTGTGGGTTAGGATGAAAACTTGAAGCTGGTGAAAGGTTATTCTTATCTGTCTCCTTGCAGTAGACTTTTGTTTCCAAATAACTTTTATAACACTTGCTAAAACTATACATCTAAATAGGGGGTATTATATGAGCTGAAGTTAATATATAGTATTTTAATAGTGAGAACACTAAAAATGGATAAAGATTTTCCTGGCTTTTATGTTCATAAAATTCTAGAGAGGAAACGCAAAGGGCCTGGGTTTTCATCCTATCATAGTCATGTAAAATGGTTGTAAATGGCTATCAGATCAGAAAGGTGGACAGTTGCTCACTATGCACAATGATAAAATAATGTCACCAAGTTTAAAGTAAATAGGACTATCAGCAAAGAATTCCTTTTTTCCAGTACACAATAAGGATCAAAATGTTTGGTACTGAAAATTGGCCAAGTTCCATTGCAATCAATATAGTTAGACCCATTTACACCAGAAGAAAATTTGGTCTAAATTACTGCACATGTAAGGTAGCAGACTTCATGGGACTTGAAGGGAGCAACATAAGTTTACAGGAAGGCTATGTTTGGAGGAGGTGTCAGGATTCAATTTACATACCTGTGAGCTGAACTTTAGTTGCAATTGCTGCTTCTCTGTAAATGGTTCCCTTAATAAAGGCAGTGTTGAATTGCCGAATGATGGGGCCCTCTTAGGTTATTACCCTACATGTGATATGACTGCTGTGTGGGAACTCTGTAGAGCTTAATGGAGCTTGTGCCTGTGGGACAACTAAAAAACAAACCTCACAAAGGCACAGGAAGTGACACATTCATAGTACTGTTGTGGTATTTAGCATAGCTTTGGTCTCTAGAGAAATATAATAAATGTATGTAGTACTCTGTTTAACTGGAACAGAAAAATCTCAGTCTTAGAACTACCCATACCTGGGTTAGTTCAAAATGTTAGTTTGTGAAGGAGAATTTTAAATAATATAAGGTGGTAGCTGAGAAAAAGAAAATGAAAATAATTGCACATCATTCCTTGCATATAAGCCATAAAGAAACCGCCTACAAAGCTGTAGAAGGATAATCTTTTCAAGAGGTAATAATTACTTAAAGTATATATTGGTGTCATTTTCTTCAATATAGTAACATTTAGAGATGCAATGACAGTTGTTAAAACTCTGTAGCTGTGTGATCTAATTAATTGCTTGTTGATGACATCTTTAAAACAATTATCTACCATTAAAACTTTTCTTTAAACATTCCACTGACCTCCATACGTGTGTGTTCCCTATAATTAAGTTACTCATAACTAATTAATTGTGGAAAAGTCATGTTTCAGTGATTATGGTCTAGAAATCCTCATGAATTATTCTACATTTCAAAAAATAAAGCAGCTGCAACTTATTTCTTTGACACATTCTTGTGTATTATTGTTCATTTAATTAATTGAGCATCATGGGGGGGGCAGGTAAATGCAATCCTCTTATTTTTCTGCCTTGTTCTTTTAATTTTGTAAATTTGTTTAAACAAAAAATAAATAAATAAAACCCCTAAGTATCTTCCTAAGAGTTCTTTTACATAATGGATTGCACAGCCTCAAATGAAGCAATAGGAAAAAAGAGACACTTCCATCCATCACACCTGATACACATTGTTACTTTGGAGACAAGTGGTAGTTAATGGTCATCAATTGTTTTTATTAACTCTAGGAACATCATAACATTATTAATCACATACTGCTATAGTAGTGTACCTGCTGAAGGGTTTTTACATAAATGGGATAGTTCTCTTTGTTCTCATAATTCTCCCCATTGGTGAATTTTTAATACTAAGAGCATGAGACTTTTCATAAAGTCTCATGTCCAGTTGTCTATAATTGTAATTCATTTAAAAAAAATAAATGTACCAAGGGAAGATAGTACAGTATATCTTCTACAGTATACGTACACAGGTAGTTGAAATAGAAATGTGTGAGGAACTAACAGTGGCTGATAGATGAGACAAAGGCATTGTACTTGTCTACTCACTTTGGGAGTAAATGTGTGCCCTGAGATAGGTCAGTTCTGAAAGTGAAATGCTCTAGTCCACTGGAATCCTCTCAGCCTGGGTTTATCACGTGATCATAATCCTATAATTTCAATTTCCTGATTCCTAGCACTATAGTGCTGTCTACTAATATAAATGAATTTCTGATCAGTTATCCAGGTCTTATTTGCTTCTGGTTGCTGCATCTTTGTAAATTCGGAGTTCCAGTAAAAAGGAACAAAGTGGTCCATTTGGGGATTGACATCAGTTTTATGCTATAACTTGGCTTTTCCACTTCTAACAAACATCACTGTTCTAGTACTGGTTCTTATATAATGTTACGACAGTACACTGACCCAATGGTTATCATATGTATTAGTGTGTATGGTTCTTAAGTAATACTTGTAACCATTAGTGACTTGCTATTCTGTACAAAGAGGATGATCTCCAGTCACGTATTTTGCCTGAGCATTTTCATTTGAAAGCTGTGTACCAGTTTAATGTTCAACTCAATAGTGCAGTGGCTGTGATCTAGTGACAGAAGAGAAACAATATCAGAGGAAGAGTGAGGTATAGGCTCCCACCAGAGAGGGTGGACTGTAGCAGTTCTTGCCTGAGGGGTTCTGAAGAATGTGATTTCAGATGCTTGCCCCGTTAACTCAGTGGAATCTGTTATGATGCTTGCAATGTTTTCTGTCAGAAGCTGCCAGGAAATGTGCAGCAAAATGAGCTTTGTGCAGGTAAAGAGGATTCTTGTCACTGAAGGGAACAGCAACAAAACAAAAAAATTGTGTTAAATTGTTTTAACTTTCAATTCTCTTAAGTCTGTGAAATATAATTTCCAGGGACTTAGCTTTGAAGCTGAGGATGGTTTACGGGAAATTGTGGCTTCTGCTCAATCTATTGTTCTTCTACTTATGGTGCAGCAACTACAGGTGGTCAAATCACTTCACTCTTAGATATTATTAAACCAGTCCTGATTCAATTCTTATTTTATGGCTACAGTTCCTATCCGCTTGAATGGGATTAACTCTCTTGATAGTGTTACTGGGTGCATCTATACATGCATATTAATGAACTTATTAAAAATCCAGAGTTTATTGCTCCTGGGCGTGTTGTCTACATATGTGCCCAGGACTGCAGCACATTGAGCTGGGTCGGAGCAGCCCTGGCTGGCCTAGGGAGTCAGCCTGCCTCCCCAGAGCTGCCCCCCCACCGGTTCAATGTGCTGTGGAAGGGCTGGCTGGAGCATAAGGGTATTTCAGTGAGGACTAGCCAGCAGGCAGCCCCCATACTGAATCATGCTCACGTCATGCCCCAGCTAACTGGGGAAGCATCTACACGTGCACTGCTACAGAATAAAAAACTTTGCAGCCGGATAGTACTTGTAAATACAAATTAATTAGTTTGCTCCAGTCTAATACGGGCGCGCATGTAGATGGGCGATGTTTACTGTGCAGCTAATTAGTCTACTGTGCAGTAAAAATTTCATGTAGATGCACCCACTTAGAACATAATTTGTTCCCTCTTTCTGTTATCTAGTGAGAGATGTACATAGTGACCATTAAAAAAATAGATATCTACCATTTTCAAATATTTAGGGTTATTACAGCCTTACAGATGGTAAATTTTGACATTTAAATGGTGGCTACTCTAGAAACAAGCTGATGCTAAAAATAATTCATGTAAGGATAGGAGTAGGATCTGTAGCATCTAATTAGCAGTTGTTCTCCACATGTGTGCAAGCTGTTGCCAATGGAACTTACTGCTATAGAACTGCTTAGAGATTTGGGAAACCTCAGAATGCCTACATCTCTTCTGAAATTAACCACTTTTTGAGCAAATCTGCCGTTCTTCATGACAGATATTATGTGTATTTATGTCAGTGCTCAGCTTCCTAGGGGGATACAGACTGGAGTAAATATCCATCTACTTAACATTTACCACAATGATGAAATGCACAGAGATTGTATGTTTGGAATGTATAGTCTAAAAAGGATGCTTGTCAAGGCTCATAGGCCCTACATGTGACCTACCTTTTTTTGTATAATGTCTATGTAAAACATGTGGAAGTTTTAGCTGTATTCAGTGTCAGCTACTTAACATTTATAAGCTGAGTAAAATAGAGTGGCACTGTTCATATATAATAGAAATTGGGTTTATTAGAAATTATTGTAGTCCCAATCTTCAGGTGTGCTTATTAAACAAAAATGTGAGATGAAATAATTTTTGTTTTTTGTTGTTTTCACAAAATATAGAATGTGACAGAAAAACACAGGTACAGTAGGATCTAAATAATGTGTTATCTAGTCTAGCTACATATAATGTGCAAGGCCCGGATACAGAGAGAGAGTATTGTTCTGCCAGGGTTGTTATAGGGTCTGAATCACAGAGGTTTGTAAGTGCCTGAAAAAGACTCAGACTATTTAAAGGACCAGTCCCCAGTTCTCACATACTATGTTCTTCACTGTGTAAAAAGATTTTTAATGTAATATTTAATATTTCAGATACTTTTGATATTTTATTTAAATGCATCATTAAAATTCATTTGAGGTTGAGAAATATTTACTTGGATCAACATTTTTTTACATCATTTCCCATTCCCATAAGTAATGTTGGTATGTGAGAAAGCTATGGATATATCTGAAACCTTCCTTAGTTCTTTATTCTTAGTTTCACTGCCTAAGTAGGTACATTTGCATTTCAGTAAACCTCAGAATATACTGTCTTCACTGAAGTTCATGTAGAACTACAGAAAATCTAAGAAAGTACTTTTTGTATTACTGCACTACTGTATAGCAGTCATCAGTAACCTTTCTAACAGCAGGCTGAATTAACACAGCTTGGTCCTGAGGTGGGCTGGGTATGTGGGCTTGTAGGGTGCAGTTGCACTCCCTTTTGCTTATTGCTCCACCCATATTTCAAATCCAACAACTTGGTTGTGGCAATGGCATTTCTATTCAGAAAGCACTGAGGGAGTGAGTTGACTTTGTGACTCATTATTATGTACTTTATTCCTGCTAATCTCTTTTCACTCTACAGTTATTAATGACCCTCTCTCATTTTAATGATCTGTGCTCCCACTATTCAAACTATTCTTTCCTTTGCAATTTTGCTGTTTGTTAGCCATTCCTTGTATTGTCTCTATTCTGTTTCACAGCACTGCAGACTGTTTTTAACTCGAGGCAAAATCCTGAACTCAGAGATAGAAATGAATGGGTGCCTCTACACATGTAATTAATGCTTTTTGGCTTTACTACACAGTAAATTTATGGCGCAGTAAGTGCCTGCACATGTAAATGGTAACGCTTTGCTGCACAGTTGATTAATCTACTGTGCAGTAACACATCTCATGTAGACATGGCCACTGGCAGTGAAGTATTGGAGGCACTTTCAAGATGCTCAAGATGGCTAGATCTTGTTTTGTAAATCTGAATAAGAGATGTATGTTTAACTATAATGACTATGGGGCTAATGAAACAGTATCCTTTGACTATTTTTGCCAAGTTTGTTGTGTTTTTTTTAAACTTTAGATATAATCTAGCAAATTAGCGCACATTCCATTGAATTTATATTTGTGTTTGTTTTTATTTTATACTGAATAATATAGCAGTAGACCCCCTAGCAAATTGAGAAAGCTTCTAGTTTCTTTTTAACTAGAGAAAAATGTGTTGTGTTATATGTGATGATGTGCCAAACCATCTGCACCCCTTTTCAAAATCCTAAATATACCCATGGCTGCAGGTGGCCAACCCTTGTGTAACAGTGTTAGTCATGGGTGAGGATCCTACTATACAGAGCACTATATAAATACAAACCAGAAATATCATCTCTGCCTCAAAAGGCTTAGAGAATTACTTATGTACCAATGAGAGCCAACCCTCAGGGGGCTGTGGGGCCCGGGGCAAATCAGCCTGTGCGGGGCCCCCTTAACACTGCACAGGCCCATGGTACCCCTGCAAAGGTGGAGGGTGTCTCTGTGCTTCTTCCACAGTAGGGGGCTGAGCTGCCAGCTCCAGGCGGGCCCTGTGGGAGGGGCCGCAGCCACACCACCCAGCTCTATGCCCCACCTCCCAAGCGCGGGACCTCCCTGATTCTCTGTAACTTAGGGATGGCTACTAATACATGAGGTATAGTACACTGACAGTGTGCCATAGCTGACACTTTTCTTACCACACCATAAATTTTATGAAAATCATCATGGGACTGGTCAAATCAACAAATGCAGTACCTTCCATCCTTCCCCTATAGGTAACATTTATGAAGGTCTGTTTACATGTTTCAGAAATCCTCAGCTAGAGCTCAGAATGTCCCAGGAGATACTTCACTCTAAGAGGAGGGCCTGACCTTGTTTTAAAGCAGCTTTTTATTGTCTGTCTAATAACTATCTATTCATGGAGGCTTAAATGGTAAGATATAGCTCATATCTGTGAGGAATCCAAGCCATGAAGAACACATGACATGAAACATAACTAAATCATTTTTATTGGATCAATCATCTTAAATAATGACTTTTTTTCTGCTTTGTGTTTTGCTTCTTGACATTTTGTTAGCATGGAATTTTGTTAGCATGGTTTTTGAGTTTTTCATTTTGAGTGTTAAGTATCATTGTAACTTAATAGCAATTGTGATCTCCATCCAGTACATACTGGAGGAAAAAAAGTGCACGCAGTAACAAGACCATTTCAGAAATGCTTACTTCTTTGGACTGACTATAATTAACTGAAGTTAATGATAAAGACTTGTTAAACTCTAAAATTAAGACACTAGTCATTACCTATATTAACACTAAGTTTGGCTTTATGAAATTTATTTCCATGTGTTAAGAGGAAGAAAGAACTCTGAAAAAGAATAAAAATGTCTATGCTATTTTGCAAGTTCTAAAACTTAAGTGATAATTATGTAGATGTGTCCTGTCTTATAATATATAACAAGAACTTGTTTTTAAACTGTTTGCTGTCAACAAACAGTTGACAGCATGGCCAAAGTTTGAACATTGTCACAACATTTTATGTGCCTTCAGAATTTGTTAGTGTAAAAAAAAAAAAAGATTAGAATTATACATTTTAAATTAAAAAAATATTTAAATCTCTGCATTTTCTTGCATATAAATATAATAAAAGTTTAAACCCTGTTTCATTTAAATGCCAGTATGCAGAGTTCCACCTCACTTTCTATGGACAGACATTTTAATCACTGAAGAACATAAATCAAAAGTAGAGGGAGGACTGGTTCTAAGATGCATCAGTTTTCCTTTACACTACAAGCCACTCTTTAGCCGGTGTAAAGATAAGTAATTATAAAGTTACTACGTTAAGTGACCATGACCTGACCTATGTATTGTTCATTATCTCTTTCCATATTTGTAATACTTTACTGGTCTCCCATTTTAATATTTTTTCAGAATCACTTATCTTTATAGCATTCCTGTTATAAGTTAAGTACTATTCATATTGTATGTTAAAAAAAGGCTGCCAACTGGATTTATGTACTTATATTTCATTTTTGATGGTTCAAGCATTAAATCTATGAAAAATGCTGTGCCTTTAATATTCACTAAACCTAACAAGCAGGTTGTAACTCATCTAACTTTTAGTGAGCTCCACTAGTGTATACCAGCCAAATGTGCACAGAATCAGCCAAAAGATGATTTCCATTCTGGCAGCAGCAGGCAGCTTATATCTATTGTATATAATGAGATTTATTAAGTGCTTCAATCATCTCCCAAGTGGTGGAATCCCCACTGCTTGAGTCATTTAAAATTAAAGTGGACAAAACACTATTAAATGTACAACGGGGAATAATTCTGCCCTGGCAAACATAGGAACTAGATGGCGTAATATTATTATTATTTTTTTACCTAGCTCTTTAAAACTGTATTACATGTTCTCAAAATATTGAATAATATATGTCACTACCTAAAGGTGCTGAATAAATGTGTTGGCATTTCCTGCAAAGTGTAGTAAGCAGTACTTTGCTTTCCCACTGAAAAAAGCACTCAGTGGAATTGATACATGCATTAAGGTGTTTTTTTCTAATGCACATTAAATTTAGTGCCTCCAATGTGAGGTACTAAAGAAATGTGCATTAGGTTGCCTTAACATGCAGTAAAGAATGTTCATGGTTTTTAAGTGATGCTTAATGTGCAATAGCCTATTTTATTTCGCATTAGCATAATTGCACCATTTTTGTGTGATGCTTTAATGCGCAGAAAAATAGGCTACTATTCCTTAAAGCACATGTGTAGATGTGCCCAGTTTCTAGAACACTTTCTATATGTTCCCTGTTTTGGGAAAAAGGAAGATACACTCATTGCTTCTCTTCAAGGTTTCAATTCTGACAATTCCTTAAGATGTTTATTTTTTTAAAAATAGAAGTGAATAGGGTTTTATATAATTTTAGTGGGTGCCCAGGCTTCTAGTGCATGGCCTTGGGAAGATTTGGATCTGGCAGGTGTTGCCTGCAAGCTGGTGCAGCACCTGTGCAGCTAGCACCCCACGCGGGTGGCCCCAGGGGGAGCCACCACTGCGGAGGGAAGGATCAGTCTCCCCTTTAGGTCAGGGGCTGCATGGCCTCATGGCAGTTTGTGTAGGCAGGCTCCGCTGCGGGAAAAAAAAATGGCGAGGGGCCTGATCCTCCCCCCACCCCCCCAATGGAGCCTGCCTGCCTCTCCTGAGGTCATGGGGTGAGCTGCTGATAGGCCCTGAGCTGCAGGGGGCTCCAGACATTCCCTTCATGGTGGTGGTGTGGCCCCCAGGTGATATCCATCCACTTACAGCCCACCCAGGTGACCCTAGACAGTGTTGCCACTACGGAGGGAAGGACCAGGTGCCACTTGGCCTACTAGCAGCTCGCCCTGCAGCCACAGGAGAAACGGGCAGGCTCCATGAAAAAAAAAAGGATAGGGCCTCTCACCATAACAGTAATGGAAGCCCCTAAATCAAACGGTTGGTTTTTAATCATCACAATAAAAATCCCACCATTTCAAATGCGGAGGACTAAACTCCCATCATGCTTGACTAAACCCCTGTCAAGCGGCCCCAGTTTGTATTAATAATGTTGATAATGTAGGTTTGTTTATTAGCTATGCTGGTCCAGGGAATATGTAAAGAGCAGGTAGAACAATGATATTTATTTAACTCTATTATGTTAATAGGATAATATGAAATTAGTGTGGGAAGGGACCGCATGGCTGTAAGGGACCCCTCTAGTCCAGCCACCTGCAGAAGTCCGGATCATCCCTGACAAAATCCCAATCAAGTGTCTGTGTAACCTGCTCTTAAAAACTTTGAAGGGTTGGCAGTCCTGATCCAATGCTTAACCATTCATACTTAGAAACTTGTTTCTAATTTCCAATCAAAGGGCACATCCACACATGCAATCACATGTGCTTGCAGCAGCTCAAATAGAAATGACACAAATTTTTGATGGAGGTTTGTACCTCAGCACCTGTGCCTGAACATGCACTTTGGTGTGGGGCAAATTGTGCCACTTGGGGCAAACTGACCTGCCCAGCTCTGCCCAGATCTTCAGTCAGGGGGAGCTAGAGGCTACAACCAGCATCTGTGCTGGCCTCAGTAGCATAAAAAGCTGCCCTGGCTAGCAGCTCAGGGTTACTTGCCCTTAGGATTTTCTGAGGCCCAACCAGTTGGTATGTGCGGACACTAGCCCCTTATGCTAGCTGGACTGCTGAAGCAGCCCAAACCTAGAGTGGCCCCTGTACCCACTGAAGCAGTTCGGCAGTGGGGGCTACTGCCTGGCTGTGACTTGCTGCCACCTGTGACAGCATCTGCCCCTTGGACCTGTGGTCCAATGGCTGTCCACACACCAGATCCAGATGGGGACCACATGGCTGTCTGGACTCTGAAACAGGCACTGCAGCAGAGCCACCGGCGCCTCTGGGCCAGCTGCCCAGTCACCAGTGGGCTGTGGCTGTACAGTAGGCCTTTGGGTGGCACTGCTGTTATGTCCTTTGGTGTTCCCACTCTGCCATCTGGGCAGCTGTTGCCCAGAAGATATGCTTCTTGTGGTAGCCTGCTTCAAGTTGTCAACACATGTCCTCCTAGCCCCAAAGGTCAGCCACCTCATCCTCCCTCCAACTGGCCCTGGGCAGGTTCCTCTGCCCAGGTCCTGCCGCTTGCCTCACTAGCAGAGATCCTGGTGTTCCCTGTTTAAAAAGTGCAAATTTTATGATAAATCCCCCACCAAATTCTGTCATGAAATACCTGAAATCTATGTTCTTCTGCAGTTAAAATGAAATGCCACTATATAGAGAGAGATCAGTTGGGCAATGTTTTATTGATATATTTATGATTTGGAAGCCTACCAGTGCCTCTGTAATCACAATAAAACAAATTCTAAACACCTATACACTTTCAGTTTTGCTTTTGTTTTGTTTTTTTTGTCATAGAAAAATCAGTGTTGCCCCTGACCCCTTCACTCACCAGGATGTAGGGTGCTGAGCAGCACTGATATGCTGGTTCCCTGCCCCTTCCTTTGTCCCTCACTTCCAACCCCCCAAAGCCCTGCTAGTGCCCCTCACTCCTGACCAGCAGCTCCTGCCTGCCCCCAGTAGCTTCCTCTTGGCCACAGTTTTGTCCCAGCACGAGGACATGAGCATAGCTGCAGCTGTTTCACTCACTGCTTTGTGGTTCTGAGAAGTTCCAGCCCTTGCTGTTCTGCTCCTCGTGCTTGTGCCCAGGCCCCAGTGATCCCCATGGTGTTCCTAGAAAGCCCTTGACTGGGGCTCAGGGACTGGACTAGGCAGGCCCTTTCCCTTCCAAATTGGCCTCCCCCTCCACAAGCTGCTTTAGGGGGCAGGCGGGCTCTGCGCCTGGCTCTGGTGGCCTCTCTCCCCCATACCTGACCCCCATCTCTCTCTCTCTCTCTCACACACCACCCCCCTGCTGCCACCTCCACCCCTCACCCCAGCCCATCACACCTCCCAAGTTGTTCCTTTGACCAGGAGCCCCCACTGGCAGTCTGCGTGACCCAGCACCAGTGTGAGCACGGAGCAGGGCTGCAATGTGGCAGTTGCCCCTGCAGCCATGGCTCCCACCAACAGGTCCTCTCTCATCCAGTTTTGGATTTTGGGGTGTATGGGAGGGTGGGTGTGGGCCACATTTGTGGGGAGGTTGGTGGAGTTTGTGGGTGGGTATAGGGTTTGTGGGGATGAGGTTTGTGGAAGTGGTGTGCTGCTTGTGTAGGGGTTTAGGGTGGTTTGGGGTTGTTGGATTTGTGGCTGGATGTGGGGGAGATTGTGGGTGTGGAGGGACTGTGTAGGGGGCACTGCACGGGGGAGGGGGGACTGCTTGGGAGGGGTGGGTCTCTTGTCTGCCCCCTGCATAGTGCACAGTTCCCCCCTCCCAGCAGCAGCAGCAGTGGCCATCAGTGTGCTCATGTCCACTCCTGGCAGAGGACAGCTTCATGGAGGCAGAAGTCAATCTGGCCCAAAGGCACATGGCTTCTGCATGTGCTGCTGGGACCCTGGGTGACAGCAAGAGCTGTCCTGGTTCTGTCTGTGGGCATGTGTGAGTGGGCCAGGCCTGCACCCTGCAGCATGTGCAGCCACTGGGGGTCTCTGTCAGGAGCAGGCATGTGCTCCCCAATGGCTGCTGTTTCATAGATTCATGGATGTTTGTCTCAGAAGGGACTTTAGCAGATCATTGAGTCTGACTTCTGTGGAACCTAGATAAAGTGCTGGGTTTGTAGTAGACCCTAAGAATAGGTCACCTTCTCTTAGTTTCAGATTTCATAACAAATGTTTCTTAACTCCAAACAGTAGTACTGGTTCTTTGAATCATCTTGTTCAAGTGGAAGTGACTAAATGTTTTCTCTTTGTTTTTTCATAGATTTATAGATGTTTGGGTTGGAAGGGACCTTAGCAGATCATAGAGTCCGACCCCCTGCCCTTTGCAGGAAAGAGCACTAGGACCCCAGCCAGATGCATGTCTAACCTTCTCTTAAAGACCTCCAAGGTAGGGGAGAGCACCACCTCCCTTGGAAGCCCATTCCAGAATTTGGTAACCCTTACTGTAAAGAAGTTCTTCCTGATGTCTAACCTAAATCTGCTCTCCATCAGTTTGTGGCCATTGTTCCTAGTTACCCCAAGGAGTGCCCTGGTAAACAGAGCATCTCCTATTCCTTGCTGTCCCTCCCTGGTGAATTTGTAGGCACCCACAAGATCACCTCTCAGCCTTCTTTTCCAGAGGCTGAAGAGATCCAGGGCCCTCAATCTCTCCTCGTAGGGCTTTGCCTGCAGGCCCTTAACCATATGAGTGGCCCTCCTCTGAACCCTCTCGAGGTTATCCACATCCCTCTTGAAGTGTGGCACCCAAAACTGGACACAGTACTCCAACTGCAGCCTGACCAATACTGCATAAGTATCACCTCCTTGGACTTGTTTGTCATGCATCTGCTAATGCATAATAAAGTGTGGTTAGCTTGACTGATCACTTTGTCACATTGATGACTCACGTTCATCTTGGAGTCAACAGTGACTCCAAGATCCCTTTCTGCTGCTGTGTTGCTGAGAAGGTCCTCCCCCAGCCTGTAAGCATGTTGGTGATTCTTTCTTCCTAGGTGCAGCACCTTGCATTTGTCCTTATTGAATTGTATCCTATTCTGTTCTGCCCACTTTTCCAACTTGTCCAGATCCACCTGGATTCATTCCCTACCCTCTGGTGTGTTAACTTTACCCCATAATTTGGTATCATGTGTGAATTTGGACAGTGCTTTCCACTCCCTCATCCAAGTCACTGATGAAGACACTGAACAGCACCAGTCCAAGGACCGAGCCTTGAGGGACTCCACTTCCCACATAGTTCCAGGTCAATACTGACCCATCCACCACCACTCTCTGGGTGCAACCCCTGAGCCAATTTGCCACCCACCTGACCGTGTAATCATCTACGTCAAAGTCACTCAGTTTATCTATAAGAATATAATGAGATACCGTATCGAAGGCCTTCTTAAAATCCAAGTAGATGACATCCATCTTGATTCCTGTATCTAAGCATTTTGTGACCTGGTCATAAAAAGAAAGAAGGTTAGTCAGGAAAGATCTATCTGCTATGAATCCATGCTGGTTGCCCCTTAGCATTTCTTTCCCCACTGGACTCCCACAAATGTGATCCTTAATAATTTGTTCAAAGGTTTTCCTGAGGATCAAGGTGAGACTAACCAGTCTATAGTTACCCGGATCCTCCTTCATCCCATTCTTGAAAATAGCCCCTCCAAGTGTCTCTTTACTAAGTTGGCGCTAACAGTGGGTGGGCTGGTTCCCCCTTTATGCCTGTTTATGATCCAGTTGGGAGATTTGTCCTGATCCCAGTTCAGGAAGACAGAAGAAAAAAACTCATTAAAGAACTCAGTTTTATCCCCCCTATCCATCACCAATTGCCCTTGTTTATCTTGTAGTGGGCCTATGCTACCCTGCACATTATTTTGCTCCCTATATACCTGAAGAAGGACTTCTTGTTCTCTTTAATTTTTGTTGCCAGCCTAAGTTCCATTTCTGCTTTGGCCTTTCTGACTGCCTCCCTGCAAGTGCAGGCCAAGTAGGTATACTCTACCTTGGTAGCTACCCCCTGCTTCCACAGTCTATATGCCTTTTTTTTTTGCCCCAAGGCTTTCCTGGATTTTCCTGTTCAGCCAAGAGGGTTTCTTGGTCCCTTTGCCCCCTTTTCTGAGCAAGGGGATTGTCTCCTGCACCATTAGGACTGCTCCCTTTAGGAACAACCACTCTTCCTGGACTCCCATCTCACCAATTCTCTTGTTCTTCAGTGCCTTGCTAACTAATCTGAGCACACTGAAGTTAGCTTTTCTGAAGTCTAGCACTTCTGCCCTACTGGTTATCTTTCCCACCCCATGCCAGATAGTGAATTCAATCAAGTGATGGTCACTGTCCCCTAGGTTACCTTGTGTCAGTAGATCCCCCACCAAATCATCCCCTGTAGCCAGGACCAATTCCAGTAAGGTTTTTCCTCTAGTGGGACTGTATACCTCCTGTGTTAGGTGAAGGTCCTGTATGGAGGTTAAAAACCTATATGAATGGTTGGATTTAGCTGACTGCCCCTCCCAGTGGATGTCTGGATAGTTTAGGTCACCCATGACAACCAGGCCCCATGCTGCCTAGAGAATTCCATGTCCAACTCCTCCTCCTGATCTGCGTGTCTGTAGTAGACCCCCATTACAAAGTTCCTTTCTCCTGACCCCCTTTCATTCTGACCCACAGTACCTCAATTTGCCCCTCCTCTGATCCCATCTTGATTATGGAAGATGTATATTGCTCCTTCACGTAGAGAGCCATACTTCCCCCCCTTTCTCCCTACTCTATCTGATCTGTACAGCCTATAGCCCTCAATGTTTACTGCCCAATTGTGGGTAGGGTCCCACCAAGTTTCAGTTAGCCCAACTAGATCAACATTTTTGTTTGTAAGCAGGAGTGTGAGTTCCTCCTGCTTGTTCCCCATGCTTCTAGCACTGGTATAGAGACTTTTGAGCCCCCCAGTGGGTGCCCTTGGTGCCCCCCTGTCCTGATGCCCACTGGTCCCCTTAGTACTTATGTGGGCTGTTCCAGTGCATGACTTGTGGCTTGTTGATCCTAGGTTCTCACTGTCATCTGCATCCCTGTCCTCTGATGAACCTAGTTTAAAGCCCTGCATAGGAGATCAGCCAGTGTGTAAGAGAACAGACTCTTACCTTTTGAAGAGAGAAGAAGACCACCCTGTCCAAGGGTGCTCCTTTTGTGGAAGTGCAGCCCCCTGTTGCTGCAGGGGGCAATCAGGGGACCCACCCCTCCCAAGCAGTGACCCCCACCCCCACACAGTTCCTCTACTCACAGTCCCCTCCCACACCCACAGACCATATTTACCTGGGACAGCACCTGGGTCCAAGTGACTAGTGCAACCTTGCCCTGATTCTATTTGCTTCAGCACACTGAGGCAGTGTGCTGGGGCAAAAGGGGCATGGGGCAGCCATAGAGATGGTTTGGCTGGGTGACAGAGCATCTCCTTGGAGGACCCAGCCTCCGGTTGCCTCTGGGCATACCCTGTGCTGCTTTTTCCCTCCTCATGTTTATTTATTTATTTTTTGATACCAGGATTTGTCTAGTATCAAACATGGGGAACATTTTTTTGTTCTGAGCATGCCTCTTGCGGCATCTCAAACTGCTTTGAGGCACCGCAACAGGCACATGGTCACTTGTCTGGATGCGGCCAAAATGTCCTCTGCTGCAATTTGAGGCCATAGCTCCTACTCCTGTGAGAGTGGTCATTTAAGAAGAGGGTTAAACAAAGTAATTGTTCTACATGGTATTTAGGTTAGGCAGGATCTGCTTCTTTCCCACAGCAGAGGAAGGGCATTTTGTGCTCCAAAACCTTGTCTAAAGTCTCTCCCACCTATACAGTTGTCCAGGAAAAATATTACCGAATCAATTTGATACTATTTGACAATCTGAATTTCTTGCATATATAGTAAAATATTCTGTTTTGCCACAAGCAGTTTAGTGGCTATAAATATTTAGTTGAGGTTAATGGACATATGTAGTTATTAACCAGTTCCTCTGGTTTTCTCTGGGTTGGGCTATTAAGTAGGGTTGGAGAGTTGTTGTAGGTGTGATGGTCCAGACAATGTATAAGAGGCAGGGTTTTTTAGTGATATGTGCTATCTTTTGCTGGACCAACTGTATCATTGGGAAAGATATTGGACAGTTTTGCCCATGGCCAGATATTAGCAATAATCTGTACTAGAAAAAATACAATTTTTCTGTAGCTTCATGTCACTGGAAATGTTTATATTCTTCCAAGTAAGAGATGTTTTACAAGGAGTATTTGTCTTAATTCTGATCTCTCACCTGTCAAATCTCTTAGCTTGAGTCAGATTACTGTTGATCTACTCTATTATGAGAGTAGAATCAAGCCTAGTATTATTAGTAATAATAGTATTATAGTAACCCGTGGACAGATTTAGAATTTTGGTAAGGGGGTGCAGATGGTGAGGGGCATCATCACATATAAAACAGCACATTTTTCTCCAGTAAAAATAAAATTAGAGGCTTTACTAATATGCTAGGGGCCTAGGGCTGTATTATTCAGTTTAAGAATGAAGCAAAAACAAAGATAACTTATTTGGAATGAGTTAAAAACAACCTGCAGGTCTGTGAAATAGGAGCTTCATTTCCAGTAGAAAATAAGAGACAGCAGAATTGCAGAAAAAAGGACAGCTTGATTTGTGGAACATCAAGACCATTAAAAGGAATAGAGGGTTGTTAATACCTGTGGAATGAAGAGTTTAGAAGGGATCAGATAGATTAAAATGAGCCATGAAGTCAGTTGACTCCCTTACTAGTGCCTGACTAGAAATGCTGCTACCACTGCCAAGCAGTTGTTTTTAAATTTTAGGTGAAGCAGGAATCAAAGCGTGTGGGGGGGGGGGGGGGGGGGGGGGCAGGAAGGGGAAGGGGCAAGGTGCACCCCCATTGGATCTACCCCTGGTAACACCTGAAATTCTTGGTCACAATTCAGGTTCCATTTTGCTGTGCTCTCTGTAAACACATAGGGAGAGACTGCTTCTGTCCTGTTAATTTACAGTGCAAATTTGTCAGTTCAAAGTATGTGACAAAAAACAGACACAGCAGACTGAGACAAAGGGCCAACTTTTATTCTACCTCACATGCCTGAGGGTACTTCTATTCCATTCTGCTCAAGTCTCTGAAAATCCATTAATGATCCTAGTTTTGTAATACACCATCTTCTTACCCTTAAGATTGTGTTTAAAAAGCAGTGAGGAATGGGATGACTTATTAACTGTTTGTCAGGGATTTGAGCAAGGTGGAATAGAATCACACCGAGGCATTTAAGTTTACTTATGCACATAATAGGTGGAATGGAATCTAGCCATATATAGTGTATATATATTATATTTATTAGGTCTGTGCCAAGTTTCAGTTGGTGATTCGATTTGGAGGAGATTTGGCTTGATTTGGTGGCCGAATCTCCAAATCCGACTTGAATCAGGGGACCAATCTAAAGGTCTGAATTGATTCAAAGCTTTCCGAATCTTCAGAAAAGATTTGGAGAGTTTTGATGATTCGGGCAGTCCCTGGTGGCTGCAGCAGGGAGCT
>NW_005843367.1:103393-108663 GCF_000455745.1 Alligator sinensis | reverse complement strand
GGGGGGGGGGGTGGGGGGGGGGGCCCGGGGGGGCCCCCCGGCCAACCCCCCTGCCCCCCGCCCACTCCCCCAGCTCCAATATGGCTGCCCTGCCTGCCCCAGTTCCCGGTACTTTAAAAAAAAGCCCCGCTGCTCACCGGGTGCTGCTGGTTGGGGGGGCGATCCCCACTGCCCCACACTGCATGCAGAGTTCTGCCACGAAGCCCCTGACCCCCCCTAACTCCACCAGCCACCCCACGGCTGCCCTAACCGAGCCAGCTACTGCCCTTTAAGAAAAAATAAAGCTGAGAAAAGCCCCTGGACTCAGGGCTCCTGCAGCAGCCTCAGGGTTTTGGGAGCTCATGCAGATCCCCCCACGTGGCGCAGGGCAGCAGAGGCAGTGGGAATTGCCCCCCCCCCCACCCAGCAGGAGTGGTGATTACAGGGGTTTTTTCATTTTTGTTTTCTTAAAGGGCTGGAGCTGGCCTGGGCGGGGCACCCGTGGGGGGTGGGGGAGCGAGGGGAGGAGTTGGGGGGCTCCTGCAGAGCCCCCCATGCAGCATGGGGCAGTGGAGGGCAGCGGGGATCACCCCTCCAACAGACAGCACCTGCTGAGCTGGGGCTTTTTTTTTTTCCAAGTGCCGGGAGCTGGAGTAGCTATTGCTGGGCTGGGAGAGGGGCGGGGGATGGACCTGGCCTGTCTGATTCAGAGATTTGGTAGCAGCCAATTCTCTGAATCGGATTTGGCTAAATAGAATTGGGACAGTGATTCGAATCATCGAATCGAAACCCTGTCCCCTGAATTGGCCGAATCTGAAGCGAATACTAGCCACTTCGCATAGGCTTAATATCTATCTATATCGATATAGATATCTATCTATAGATATCTATTAAATATATAGATATCTATCATATCTCTATAGATAGCTATCTATCTGTATATATCTAATATATATCTATACATATCTAGATATCTATCTATAGATATATATAGATCGTATATATCTATCTATCTAGATATAGATATAGATATAGATATCTATATATAGATATCAATATTGGCAAGGAGCTTATGGGTGTGTTTCTTCAGGGTTGTGGTATTTTAGGAAGGATATGGTCATCTGACAATATTGTCTGTAATTGGGTAAAACAACATTAAAGACAATTTTTACCCACACTATTACACTGACTTGACAACTAAGCAAACTATTTTTTAATACTGTATTTCTTATCACATTTGTACTCGGTGTGTTTTGAGTATGTTTGCATATGTAAATAAGGAACAGTCTTTCCCTCAAAGTGTTTATTCCTGCTCGAAAACTACCTAAAATTGCCCTCCATTCAATGCACTGATAATAAAGCTAGAATGTGCAGAATACATTAGTACAATATTTTTGTGGTCCAACTATATAATGAAATTACCTCTGGAACAACAAGGGGTTGCTTATAACCAAATATACATGGTGTTTTACATGAAAAGTTCAGATGTAAAAATACATCTCATAAGAAAAAGCTGCATTTTGCACCCTGGAGATTTATGTGGGTTGTGAGCCATCTTTTTTCCCCTCTTGTGAAGGCTGTTAATGTCTCACTTGGGGCTAAGGTGTTCATGGCTTAATGATCATGTATACTTACAATGGAATTACGGTCATTCTTCTAGCATGAAATATTACGCTATAGAAATGGATTAGCTTTATTGGTTTACAATGAAGAACGTTATCAAAAATCATTTACCAAGGGTATACACTATTTCCCCCCTCTTTTTAAAGCAGTCAGAGCTCTTTCTCTCACTTTCTCTCTCTAAGGAAAGCTGGAAAGGGAATTTTATTGATTTTTTCCCCCATTTTGTGTGTCAGAGATATGTGCTTATTAAAAATAAATATATTTTTCAGTGTTGCATTTATCTGAATATCCAGACAGTTTTCTTACTGGCAGATGTTATGTAATGGGATAGTTTAATAAATTCAAAGAAAATGCCTAGTTGAAGAAAGAGATAAAAGAACAAATTAAATGGTCCAGTGAATGCTTAGTTTTGAAAGTACTTCAATCTGTATAGCACTTGAAAATTGTGATGTATTTTTAAATTACAAGACAGGATGAGCAGAGGTTTTTATCTAACTGTGCAATGTCACGTGAAGTAAGTTTTGTGTTAATTTTTCTGATTTGAAAATTAATCAACATACAAATCAGGGAGTTAAATGGCTATAAATTAAATGGAGTTGTTCAAAGTTGTCCAATGGGAGAAAATTAAAATGACAGTTAAAGAGTGTGTCCTAACTAAAGACTTCAGTTTTCCTGATAAGGACAATCCATCAAACTTTCTCCAAGCTCTTTGCTTGATTGTATGTCATGATGCACTCAGAATTCAAATGTAAAGGAGTTATTTGTAATTAATAAGATCACTTTCTCTACATAATATCCTCCAGATTATCATGGCAGCTTTATTGTTATTAACTTTTGCTTGCACTTCATTGCACTTTACACTTTTTATGTGACATCATCAAACCATTTGAAATAAGATTAATGGCTTGATAGAAAGGTATATTTTAACACTTCTGATATTATGCAAGAAATATTTTTAAATTGGGTATTTTTTACTTTCATCTGTTGTATATTCAAACCCATGGTGGGTGCTATATTTAAAGTTCTTTTAAAAGGCTATGAATTATCTTTTGTTAGAGGAAAGAATCAGGTTATATTATATAGTATATAGTATCATTGTCCAAATGTGGTTGTATTTTCTCAACTAAAGTATTGTGGTTTAGCATCTAATATGAGTCATCTGACTAAATTAAATTGTTTAAACTAATTTGAAATATTAAATTTTATGTGAGCTTCTTTGTTATAAAAGCTCTAAAATCAAGCATTCACAAAAACATCTCATTTGTACGGGCACATATTTTAGTGAAATTCTGCTCGTGTTAATAAATCAGTGGGAGTTTTGCTGTTGACTAGAGTTGGGCACATGAGCCTAGATTAATGTGTTTTGCCATTGACTAGAGTTTCTCAAGTGCAAAGTTATAGATTTTTTAAAAATCTCATCTCCCATTGGCATGAATCCAATAGCTTTCAAAAATTTATGCAAATATCCTGGTGCTTAAAGCATTGACTCGGAACATAGGAGGCTCAGGGTCAAAATCATGGTCTGAATAAAGCTGGGCAGAGAATCAAAGAGGTGTTATATTCTAGATGAAGACCATCACCACTGGGCATTTATCTGTTTTTGTTTTTGACCAGAAATTGCATCTTGGAGCTAAAAAACATTCCCACTAAAATGTTAGTTGAAGGTGTTGTATTTTAGTGAAAAGACTGTTTTGACAAATGGATGTGTTTCAACAAAAATGTTCCAAAAAAAATCTCCCTCAGTAGCTTTATCGTTCACTTCAGGGGGGCTAGTATTTCACCCTTTAGAGTTTGGAACACAAAATTGCAAGCAAAAATCCTGAATACCTTCCTTCATGCATCCCCTTAGCTTGTTCAAGCAGAATTTGATAGTTCTCAACAAAACTGTTAGAAATAGTGTTTTTAAGCTACTAACACCTAAATGTCACTGAGCTTTCAAATAAAGGACAGAGTCAGCATTAAAAAGGGTCATCAAAAGCCTAAATTGGAGGACATTATGCCAATAATATCTCTATAATCTTCTTTATCTGAGGAAACTTACATTCAGGGGTTAGTATCTTGGATACCAGTTAGAATATTCTACACTAATAAATGTCATAAATACAATTCATGGGATAGATCTGCTGTAAAATGAATGATATGATTGACTATAGGGAAAAAATTAGACATGTCCTATGGTTTTGGACAGGTATTCACCCCTCATTTAGACTTGTTTTTGCTGAGCTGCATTACAGCAGTAGATATTAGACACCTACTATTTTGTAAACTTAACTTTGCACCATTATAATTGTCAGGTACTGATAATTAGTTCCCCTGATTAGGAGAGGGAGATCTGTAATTTCTAGTGGAAAATCTTACTGGAAAAATAGTATGTAAGAACAAGGTGCATTTTGTCTTGATCATTTAATTTCTCCACATCCTATACTGTCATTTACTTAGAGGTATAACCAGTAAAGAATAAAGAGTAGCAACCTTTCATGATACTACTGTGTATTAGCTGCCATGCTTTTAAAGGAATGCATGCATTAGGATCAGCTTGCATTTATCTATTCATGTGTCAGTTTCAACTTTGGAACAGCAGCTCCTGTATATCTGGATTAAGTAGCCTAGGTTTCAGATTTCTGTAAGTCCTTGGCTATTCCTTTCTTTGCTTTCCATGATTTGTTTCCATACATGTGATGGGTCGTACTTGACCTGGCGGGATGTGAATAGTGGGGTCCCCCAGGGCTCAGTCCTGGGGCCCACATTGTTCAACATCTTCATCAGCGACTTGGACGAGGGAGTGGAAAACACGTTGTCCAAGTTTGCTGATGACACCAAAATGATGGGAGAGGTAGGCACGCTCAAAAGGAGAGAGAGGCTGCAATTAGATTTAGACAGACTACAGAAGTGGGCAGATGGTAATAGGATGGGGTACAAAGTAGATAAATGCAGGGTGCTGCATCTGGGGAGAAGGAATCCACAGCATACATACAAGCTGGGGAGCTTCCCCCTTGTGAGCACAGAGGTGGAAAGGGAGCTTGGAGTCATTATTAACTCCAAGCTGAACATGAGCTGCCAATGCCAGACCGCAGCCAGCAAAGCCAACCGCACCATGTCATGCATCCAAAGATGCATCTCAAGCCAGTCCAGAGAGGTGATACTCCCCCTCTGCGCGACATTGGTCAGGCCACAATTGGAGTACTGTGTCCAGTTCTGGGCACCGCACTTTAAGAAGGGTGTGGCCTGCATTGAGAGGGTTCAGAGGAGGTTGGTTGGAGGGCAACAGGGCAGGCCCTATGAGGAGAGGCTGAGGGACCTGAACCTGTTCAGCCTCAGCAAGCAGAGGCTGAGGGGGGATTTGGTGGCTGCCTACAAGCTCATTAGGGGAGATCAGCAGCAAATAGGAAGGTTCCTATTCCCCACAGCAGCACCTGGGGTGATGAGGAACAATGGCCAGAATCTGTTGGAGAATAGGTTCAGGTTAGAGATTAGGTGGCACTAGTTCACTGTTAGGGTGGCTAGGATCTGGAACCAACTTCCCAGGGAAGTGCTCCTCGCTCCTACCTTGGGTAAATTCAGAAAGAAGTTGGACGAACATCTGTCTGGGGTCATGTTATCCCAGCATGTGCTCCTGCCAGTGGCAGGGGGGGCGAGTAGGTGATTTGCTCCGGGCTCCCCTTTTTCGA
>NW_005843367.1:100447-101812 GCF_000455745.1 Alligator sinensis | reverse complement strand
ATTTAGCAGGGGTCCTATTCCTCCCTGGACCTTCCTTTTACTCCCTATATATCTCAAAAACAATTTCTTGTTGTCCTTTACTTGGGATGCCATCCTCAGCTCCATGGTGGCTTTGGCCCGTCTAACTGCCTCCCTACAAGTGCGAGCAGAGGAAGTATATTCGTCTTTGGTGATCTCTCTGTTTCCACTTTTTATGTGCTCCCCTTTTGGCCCTTAGGCTGCCTTGGATTTCTCTGGTCAGCCAAGGAAGCCTCCTGGCCCCTTTCCCTCTTTTTCCTCGCATCGGGATCGTCTCGCTTTGTGCCCGAAGGATCGTTTCCTTAAGGCACAGCCACCCTTCTTGGGCTCCCATCACTTCAAAACTCCTACTCTGCAGTGTGTCCTTGACTAATCGCCTGAGTTCATTGAAATCAGCTTTCCTAAAGTCTAGCACTTTCACCCTACTAGTTACCTTACCCACTCGACGTCCTATGATGAATTCTATTATTAGGTGATCACTGTCCCCCAGATGGCTACCGATCTGTAGGTCCCCTACCATGTCATCCCCCATTGCCAATACCAGATCCAGTATGGCATTCCCCCTAGTGGGACCGTGTACCTCCTGTGTCAGGTGGAGGTCCTGTACACAGGTTAGAAACCTGCATGAATGGTGGGACTTTGCCGTCTGCGTCTCCCAGCAGATGTCTGGGTAGTTTCATAGTTCACGAAACTATGAAACTTAGTCTTATTATGTGTAAATCTTTAAACCATTTTTTTCTTAATATCCTTCTCTTGATTCACAGAAAGCAAAGATGGGGTAGAGTGGAGTAATATAAACATACTCCACTGAAGAAACAAGAACTGAGAAGAGAAAAAACAAAATAGAGAGTGGAATTAGCAGTTTTCAGTTCCTTCTTTTTTGAAAGCTTTTTGAAGTTAGGGTTCCTCTACACTTTAATCATGGCATAAATAGGAAGGGTGCCACACATGCATCTAATTTAATGCACTATAAAATGGCAAATCAACAATAAAAAGTTCCATATATAATGTAGAACATTTGCATATAGAACATTATACATTCCACATATAATATAGAACAGTCTCCAACTGTCTGGGGGCTGCCCCAGGGCCAGTCAGCTGTTTGTTGGCCTGGTTCCCAGGGCAGCCTTAGTTGTCCGGTAAGCCTGGGGCTGTCCTGGGAGGGGGTAAGGTCTGAGGCTTCTGGCTGAGGGAGGTAAAGACCTTAAACCATATGTTTGGCAGCTCTGACGGGGTGGCTGCGGATCAGAGATTCCTGGTGGGATGTGGTGGGGAGGAGAAAGCCCTCACCGACACACTTCAATACTCACCATAGATGCAGCAAGGAGTGACAGCTGGGGTGAGATG
>NW_005843367.1:88341-100416 GCF_000455745.1 Alligator sinensis | reverse complement strand
CAGGAATGGCAGTTTCAGAGCTGCCTGAGCCTTCAAATCATTGGCGAAGGGGGCATGGCCAGAGAGAGGCATGGGCTGTTTAAAAGGCAGGTGAATACTTAGATGGAGAGCTCAGAGGGAGAGAACTGAGCACTGGTGGGGAGATACCGGCAGGAGACCTGGGGAAATCAAGCAGAGGGATGCCAGGGAGTGCTGCCTGGGAGAAGTGGCCCATTGGGATGCCAGCATGAGCAGCTGGGGCTGCAAGGGGAGACTCAGGAGACACGGTGGAGGGTGACACCAAGGGGCCATTGACACTCGTGGGCAGCGCAGCAGGTAGAGGGTCACAGAGTGCCCAGAGAGCAATGAGGGAGAGACTCCAACTCAACCAGGAGCATCTCTAGAGAGATGAGCTGGGGGAATCGTGGAGTATGGGGGGAGAGAGATGGGCAGCACTGGCTGGTGGAACCCACACAGCCCAGCCTCAGGTCAGACAGGGCTGAGCTGGGAAGGGGCGGGGACCCAAAGGAGGCTTCCCACCCTGAGAGAGCTGGCAGAGGCCCAGCAGGGAGTTGCTGCACATTCCAGACAACTATTAGGCAGAATCCCCAAGTGGGATGAAGGACCTGGGAGGCAAGATCCTAGAGACCCATCAGTGGATGCTGAACTCTTATGTTCATTGTATTCCTAAATTTATGGTTAACCAAAGACTGGGGTATGTTTACTTGCCAAGGCTATGGTCCATAGACAAAGGATGGCCCTTGGAAGACTGATGGCCAGAAGGTCACTGACCCTCGGAGGTGGGCGGCATGGATCGGAGAGGGCTTCACAAGAGAAGGTTGAGAAGGGACCTGATGGCCATCTATAAACTTAGTAGGGGGGACTAGCGGGTAATGGGAGAGACCTTGTTCCCCCAAGCGCCTCCCAGAGTAACAAGGAATAATGGCCATAAGTTGTTAGAGAGTAGGTTCAGACTAGACATTAGAAGGCACTACTTCACAGTCAGGGTGATTAGGATCTAGAACCAACTTCCAAGGGAAGTAGTGCTAGCTCCTTTCCTGGGGGTTTTTAGAGGAGGATTGACGATTACCTAGCTGGGGTCATTTGAGCCCAGTTTTCTCTCCTGCCCAGGGCAGGGGATCTGCAAGGTCCCTTCTGACCCTACATCTATGAATCTATGGAAGAGATGGGATTATCTGAGAGCAAGACCTGTGGAGAGCAGAGTCTGCCTTGGCTGTGGATGAGGTAAGCGTGGGGTAAAGTGGAGGTTGGAGCCCCACGAAGAAACCCAGATGTGAGATCTCATGGGCCACCTATTGAGAACTGTCTCCCAAGAAAAATAAAACATCTAAGGTGTGGCAGATGAGTAGGAGTAGCCACCAAACAACATTGGTGGTGCTGCAACTGTATCTCAACGTGATGTCGCGGGGGAGCAAGGCACCAGTCAAGAAGGGGCCAATGCCCTACAACACCTACAAGTGACAAATCGGTGCATTGGCCGGGAGTCTGAAACATAGCCTGAGTCCAAACGCAGCAATGGAATCATAGGTGGGAGCCATGGCGGGGATGGAGGCCATGCAACAGACCTTGAACCTCATTGCACAGATCTTACAGCAACAACAGCAACAGATGAACAGACGAATGGCCTTGGATGAGCAGATGATGAAACAGCAAGAACTGATAAACCGGAATATGGTGGATTTGAGGATTTTGAAAATGATGGCCAAGGATGACCTGGAAGCATTCCTAGAAAGCTTTGAGCAGGCTGCAGTGGCAGTGGGCTTGGATAAGTCTAGGTGGGCAGAAAAGATAGAGGGGTGCTGGTGGTGGGACCAGCCCAGGCAGCCTGCAGAGCCCTGTTGTGCTTCAAGGCCCAGGACTCTGACTACATAAAAGAGCAGATCTTATACTTCCTGGATATCACTCCTGAGCGGTACCACCAGATGTTCCATGGATGGAAGAAGAAGGAGGACAAAGCCCCTTGGGTACTGCTTCAGAAATTAGTGGACCTCCAGGATAGATGGATCCAACCTGCTCAAATGTCCTGGGTGGAAATCATGCATGCCTTCCTGTTGCAGCAGTTCCTGGCAGACTTGGAGGAGAATATGCAAAGATGGGTGTGTCACCGCCGCCCCAAAACATCCAGAGAGGCACTATGGTTGGTGGAAGACTTTTATTGTGCTTAGAATGAGGTACCCCAGGAAAAGGGGAAGAAACCAGGGACATGAGTAAATACCAGGCCCAGTGAGAAGTGGAGAGACTGAGAGGGCAAGACCCCCAACTGGACCCCACCTTCAGGGTCAACTTACTTCTGCTGTGGAAAGAGGGGCCACTTTGCATGGGAGTGCATGATGAACCTACGGCTCTTTATTCCAGAGACAGACGGACGAAGGGATGGCAGAGGCACCCATCCAGTGCTGCAGGAGACATCACCAGTGGAAATGATGGAATGAAGCCTGGGTAGTGCAGCTGAAACCCTACAGCGGGACAAACCCACTGTGATGGTTAAGGTAGCAGGGTGAGTCATATGCACCATCCTGGATACCGAGTGTGATCAGACGCTGGTAAAGGCTGGCTTGGTCTCCCAAGAGAATGGGGCGAAAGTTGCACCCATCAAGATGCTCTGTTTGCATGGGCAGGTCTCAGGTGGAAAGTCTGGGTGACAGTACAAGGAATGACCAGGGAGATCCCAGTGGGGATAGCAACAGACCTCCCCTACTAGATGATTTTGGGCTGAGATTAGCCAGAACTCTATGAGATCCTGGAAAGTAACCGAGCTTGGGAATGCTTGTACGAGGGGCTAGTTGGGGAAGAAGCCCCAGATGACCTGCCAGAAGAAGAAGGAGCCCTCTGGGACCTGGAGTCCATCCCCAGCGGGGCTTAGCTTCAGGACGCCCAATGGGAGGAGCCCACATTCAAGGCCGTCTGGGAGACAGAGGTCACCAGATGTGACCAGCAAGTAGTGCGGCCAGAACTTTGTGACAAATTGCCTAGCTGTGAAATGATAAGGGGACTGTTGTACTGTATCACAAAAGGACGGGGAGGGATGGAGGAGATAGCTCAGATCTTGGTGTCTCAGATGCACCAGCTAAATTTATTATGACTGGCTCATACCAATCCATTAGGAGGGCACATGGGTCAGGAGAAGACCATAGCCCGGCTGATTTTTTTTGGCCACACCTCTACCGGGATGTAGAGCAGTTCTGTGCCACGTACCCCAAATGCCAATGGGTCAGCCTTAGGAAACCCCCCAATGTGCCACTACAGACCATGCCAGTCATCCCAGAACCCTTTGCATGGGGTTTAAAATATTTGGCAGGGGAAGCCCTTTGCTTCCCCCAGAGAGAGCTGACAGTCAGCTACTTGATTGTCAAGCCCAGGACTGCACCAGGTCACATCAGACTGCAGGGACCTGGCTTTAACCTTGCCAGTGCAGGGGAAGCCCAATCATAATCCTGGGATCCCCCTGCACTGTCAAATAGAAAGGGTGCGATTGGGATCTGAACCTTGATCCCAAAATAACACCTTCTGCCATGCACACGTGTAGGCTTTGTTTGTAACTCTCAATTAAGAGAGAAGCCAAAGCACTGGGAGGCAGGGATTCCTTTTTAAAGACAGTCTTCCAAGACCTGTCCTAGTTTCTAGTTCTGTAGCATAGTAGTTTGGAACAATGAAGAGGAGCTGCTCTGCGCAATTTACCCTTAGGGAATTCCTTCTCCTCCATCTTTCCATATAATACTTCAGAGGAAAACTTTGATATAAAATGATTTGCTTCTGTCTGTCTCTGATTTGTTGGGTGATTGTACTTCCTGAGAATTAAATGTAACTAATTAGTTTGTTTTCCCTACTTCTGTAATGAGGCATGAAGAGGAAAAATAATTCATAGACCCATAAATGTTAGGGGTTGTAAGAGACCTCACGAGATCATCAAATCCAGCCCCCCTGCACTTGGGGAGGAAAGAGTGCTGGGGTCAGATGACACCAGCAAGATGGGTGATGACCCCAGCAAGGGGCACATCTAATCATTTTTTAAAGATCTCTAGGGTGGGTGATTGTACCACCTCTGAGGGGAGTCTGTTTCAGACCCCGGGTACTCAAATCATTAAGAAATTTCTTCTCATGCCCAATTGGAAGTGAACTTCAAGCAGTTTGTGTCCATTGTTTCTTGAGTTCCCTTCGGGTGTCTTCATGAGCAGATGTTTCCCCAGGCCCTGATGTATGCCCCTTATATATTTATAGACTGACAACAAGTCCCCTCTAGGTCTTCTTTTCTCCAGGCTGAACAGTTTCATGTCTTTCAGCCTCTCCTTGTATGACCTGCCCTCCAGACCTCTAATCATGTCCACGGCCTTCCTTTGGACTTTCAAGCTTCTCCACATCCTTTCTGAAATGCGGTGCCCTCTGATGATGAAAGTTTCTCTTCTGTGTATGTTTCACGCTATTGGTTATATCATCCCACAGAGACAGGTACGACAGGCGACTAGGAATATCTGTGGGTAAGCTTAAGTTTTGTAGCCTGTGAGGGTATATCTATCATCCACCATCACAGGGTCTGGCCTTTCTAACTGACACTGGATTTAGGATTTGTCCCATCAGGAATATGTACTATTCAGAATGATGTCATTGATCAAGAAAAATGATTTAGGAGTTAAATTTGCAAATTGCTTATGCTGGCACCCAAATTATCCATTAGGGAAGGTAATCAATAGTAAGTGCCTTCTGATGGGGGGGAAATAAGAAATCTTGCATGGATTTGATTATCAGATGTATTGAGCACCTGCAGCTCCTATTGTTTATTCAGGTAAGAAATAGGAGGGAGGAAAAGTTAATGGATGATTTAGATTAAATCTGAACAAGAGCTGTTGGTGCCAGTGGCTATTGTTCTGAAAATGGAATATTAAGGATTGCTAAAATAAAATGAAATACATGACCTAGCAGATAGCCGTAAATCCAGACCTTTAAGATCTAATCAGCTAATGACACTTTATGCTGAATACCCTCCCAAGATGTATGCCCCTCCCCACAATACAGAAAAAGAAAAAAATCTTATCACAAAAGCCAAAATAGTCCCCGCTTAATTTCAGTCAGTGGCCAGCTATGTTCACCCTTTCTGTTCCATGTCATATTCTGAAATATATGTATGCAACAATTATCATTTAAGTGGAAATAAATATGTACTTTTCTGCAATGTTAATTAGTAGTTTATAAAGTTAGGGATTATACCTCCATTGCTCAAGATTGTAGGAGGGCTGTTAGGCAGGCTAAGGCAGAGATGGAACTGGGACTAGTGACCAGGATCAAAGATAACAAGAAGTCCTTTTTTAAATACATAGGGGGTAAAAAGAAGGTACCAAGTAATGTGGGGCCTCTGCAGGACATGCTTGGGAATCTGGTGGGAGAACCAGATGACAAAGGTAATCTCTTTAACAGATACTTTGCTTCCATTTTTCTGAGCAGGGACCAGGGCATCCCCCCCACTGGGATTCTGGACGGACCCAGGGGAGGCACAGCCAGGCCCATGGTCAGTGAGGACCTAGTCAGGGAACTTCTGGAGGGACTAGATGTGTTCAAATCAGCAGGTCCTGATGATCTCCACCCCAGAGTGCTGAGGGAATTGGCAGACATCATTGCAGGACCCCTGGCACAGCTTTATGAGCACTCGTGGTGCTCTGGTGAGGTGCCAAAGGACTGGAAAAGAGCCAATGTGGTCCCCATTTTCAAAAAAAAGAGGAAAGAGGACCCAGGAAACTATAGGCCCGTTAGTCTTACCGTGGTCCTGGGGAAGCTCTTTGAGAAAATTATCCAGGAGCACATCTGCAAGGGGCCAGCAGGGGGGATTATGCTTAGGGGCAATCAACATGGGTTCATTAGAGGCAGGTCTCGTCAGACCAACCTGGTTGCCTTGGAGGCACCAGTCACCCCTGTTTGAATGTGTGCGCTATTCTGTTTGAACTTTGTCAAGAACCACTGAGAGAGTGGTTCTGAAATAAGAACTGACTCAGGTTACTGCAAAACAGAAACATGTTTTTTTTGAGGTTTGAAAAGTGTTACATGACCTTTTCATGTTCACCAACATCTGCTCTTCTGCAGTATAGCAGGAGTACAAAATCTAAGTGCTAATGTACTGGGAGAAAGAGGACATTAGCATGTCACCAAACTAATATTTCAAATTGAAGACAAATGGGGTAAGCTTTACTTAATTATCTAGAAGACTGAATTTGAACACTGACGAGTTCAACACTGACAAGTGCAAGGTATTGCACTGGGGGAGGAAGAACCAGCAGCATACCTACAGCCTGGGGAACTCCCTTCTTGTCAGCACAGAGGCAAAAAAGGATCTTGGAGTCACTATTGATTCCAAGATGAACATGGGCCGCCAATGTGGGGTCAGGAAGGCTAACTGCAGCTTGTCATGCATTCATAGATGCATCACGAGCAGGTCCAAGGAAGTGATCCTCCCCCTCTATGCGACATTGATCAGGTTGCAGTTGGAGTACTTTATCCAATTCTGGGCGCCGCACTTCAGGAGGGATGTGGACAGCATTGAGAGGATCCAGAGGAGGGCCACCCACATGATCAGGGGGCAGCAGGGCAGGCTCTACGAGGAGAGGCTATGGGACCTGAACCTGTTTAGCCTCCACAAAAGAAGGCTGGGAGGGGATCTGCTGGTTGCCTATAAAGTTGCCAAGGGAGACCAGCAGGCAATGGGAGAGTCCCTGTTCCCCTGAGCACTACTGGGAGTAACAAGGAATAATGGCCATAGGTTGACTGAGAGCAGATTCAGGCTAGATATCAGGAGGCGCTACTTCACAGTCAGGGTGGCTAGGAGCTGGAACCAACTTTCAAGGGAAGTGGTGTTTGCCCCTACCCTGGGGATCTTCAAAAGGAGGCTAGACAATCACCCAGCCGGGGTCCTTTGACCCCAGCATCCTTTCCTGCCCATGGCAGGGGGGTGGACTTGATGATCTGCTTAGGTCCCTTCCAACCCTACCAACAATGAAACTATCAAATAATAGGTGCTACTAAGTAAAAATAAAAAAGGAAAAATGTTGGCTGAAAATATCTTTCTTTTCTTCCTCTCAAATGTATTAGTATGACAGACAGACATACAAAAAATAGAACTCTTGGTTCCAAAATGTATGACAGATGTCTTTATCTTTCATTATATGGTATGTCTTTAGATAATATTTCATTCTGATACCAGGCTTCTTTTTTTAGAAGGCAAATCTTTCTAGATGAATTCATGTGAAGGGTTTTTGGGCATATAACTTTGATCTTTCACAGCTACTGACATGAAAGAAAGGCAGCTTAGGCCAGGTTGTTGGATGTTTTGTTTTTTGCCAGATGGTGAAGCAGTCAGTCATTTTTGTACTAATGTTTTTCTATTAACTGTCAGAGTTCTTTCTTCTTATAGTGATTTATTAAGAATTTCACAACTGTTGTTTTTTCCCTCAGGATTCTTATTTCTTTACTTTTTTCACTTTTTTTTTTTTTTACACAAATCGATGACTACCTGTAAAGACGAGCCTATGAGCTCCATTTCATCAACCTGCTGGATACTAGAGATCAGGGACTAAACATAGACATTGGATTTTTGATACATTACAATCTGCCTGGCAACTGACTCCCCAGCCCAGCCCAGCCCCTGGCTTGTTTACTTTTCATTCCATCCAGGAAGAGCACACACCAACTGCTGCAGCTTCCTGAGCCTGACGAAGGGTTTTTGAACCCGAAAGCTTGCTTAATAACTATTCTCCAACCATTTGGGTTTGTCTAATAAAAGATATCAAATTCACCCAAGGAACCTTGTCTGCCTATATCCTTAGACCAAGACGGCTACAACCTAAACCCCTGTATCCCTTTGATAAATGGAAACTGAATGGACTGAACCTTGTGCCCACACAAATCAAGGGTAATAAAGTTTTGTAGAGGAAGGATATATTTTGCCTGCATGAAATAATTAATTGGAGCTTCTGCAATATAGGTATGCAAGATCATAAGCTTGACTTGAATATTGTGAGGTCACTGAGAGGCTCCGTTCCCTAATGTGATGAAAACTGTCAAGTGCAAAGGAAGCCCTGTCAATTCACAGTATAACATCTACGCTTGCTATACAGTATCAAAATTATCTTTCTCAGTTATCCTCATTGGTTCTCTTTTCATTTGTTGATCTTCAGACAGGAAAATAAATCTGGTCTCTTTGATAACAAGAGCAAAACTTAAAAAAAAAAAGTAAAAAACATTTTCCTATTTTTCTTATGTTCCTATGCCAAAAAAAAGCTTCAAAACAATACGAGGGGGGAAATTGCAGATGTCTCTCAAAACTCATGTAATTTGGAGTTTTCAAAGTGAACTAAGATACAAAGATTGTTTTGTTTCTGCCAAGAGCCTTGTTTACTTTCAAAATGAAGGCATGCTGTATGGTAACTAGTATAATTAGTTTATTCCTGGTAATAAAATATTTCTCCTCTGTGATCATTTTTTCTCACATTTTCTTGTGTGTTACATAATGGATAGTGTCTTGTTAAATTGCTTAACATTTGAAACTGTAGTAATGAGACAGATACTGAAGAAATATTGGCAAACATTTGTTTGTTTTAGATGAATTAGCTAAATAGTATCGCTAAAATAATAATGTTGCTGAAAATGTTATTTTTAGTAAGAGTCAATTATTCTGATTGACCTAAGATGTGCTCAGCCAATCAGAGCTCAAATGAGACAATGTGACCTATAAAACAAAGTACATTCCATTTGGCAAAATTGATGTAATAAAGAAATATTGTTTGAAGGGAAATTATTGAAACTATAGGCCCTTCCTTCCTACAGTTTGTAGGGTAATTAGGTTTCCAAGACATTTCTTTGTCTAATGACTACAAAGAAACCTTGGTGGTGAAGTTAAGATCTAATAGGTGGAAGCAGACTAACAATAGAAGTTCTGTTTTAAGGCTTAGTGAAGCAGAAAAAAATGGAAAATGTGATGGATCTGTTAGTGTTTCAAGGGAAGCAGAATGAATGAGTATTTGAGTTTTAGACTGAAGTGAACAGTTAAGTAGTCAGTTACCTGCTAAGGGTGGGAAGCTGTGCATAGGCAGATTAATACATGGGCAGATGGGACCCAGGGCCCCTGCAAATCAGGGGTGCCTGGGTTCCCTCAGGAAATGGCAGTTTTCCTCTTGCAGGCAGGCAGCATTCTAGCATGCAGTGGGCTGCTTGGGCTGCGAGAGCAAGATGCAGGGAGTGCTGCATGCCTGTACACAGCCTCCTGCATGCACATGGCCCAGAACACAGCCAGGAAGCAGTGTGGAGAGCAGCTCCCTGCAGGTAAGTACATGGGGGTAAGGGGCATGGGGGGTAGATTGAGGCCTCCACAGTGAGGGTGGGAGTGGGGCAGGGGCTGGGGCTGTGGGTACTGCCTAGCTAGGGCAGAGCTTGGGACCCAGGGCTGGGGCAGGGATTGGGACAGAGCCATGGGCAGGTTCTCCAGGAGGAGTGTAAGGAGGTGGCTCCCTGCCACTGCACTCACCCCCCCCCCCAAAGGAGGCATTGGGGTCATGTGCCCCCCCCATGTTTGTGTGTGGCATAGATGTGAGCTGCCCACTGTAGGCTTGGGGCTTTCTGCTCTGCAGCCTTTTCCCCAGGGTCCTGTGCCAGCTGTGCACCCCCTGGCAACAGTTGGGGCAGTGAGTTGTGCCCCCTGCTGCCAGGCAGGCAGGTGGTGCGTGGCCAGCACAGGGTCCCTGTGGCAAAGACAGCAGAGTGGAGAGCCCAAGCCCACAGCAGGCAGCCCCCATCCACACTCACCCTGCTTGGCTCCATTTCACTCTGGCCGGGGTTGGGGGGGGTGCAGGAAATAGGGAGGAGAGGCAGGCATGTATCACCACACCTGCAGCCCAACTCGATCCACCCAGCCTCCCCTGCAGGCAGAGGTAGTGCTAACCTCTTCCTGGTGGGGGGGGATGAACCAGGGTTGGGCTGGGCTGGGCCTTTGTGGGGGGCTACAGCCACCCCAAAATTTGCCTTAGGGCCCCATCCCTCCTAGCACAGTCACCCGCCTGCTCCGTACAGGTGAGCTTCCCTGCTCATGCCCTCTTTGAGCCCAGCCCTGGCCCCATGTGAGAGACTCCTCTCATTTCCTCCACACCCCGGGTTCCCAGTTACCTGTGCTGCTGGCATAGAAACAGGTTGAAAGGGGAAACCCACCCATCTGCTGCTGCTACCACCACCACCACCATCCCCCTCTGGGCTCAACAAAGCCTTTGGAGGCTGCTGCAGGTGAGTGGGGAGCCATAGGAAAAGGGTGCCGAGTGGCCCCTCCCAGCCTGGATCAGGGCCCCAGCAGTCTGCCACCAGCCCAGGTAAGGACCTGCTCACTTGCGCCCTCCTGCCCCTGTGGCTCCCTGCATACCTGCGGCAGCCTCCAGAGGCTGGGTTCAACCTGGAGAGCAGCAATGGTTCATCAGGTGAGCATGTTTACCCTCCCTGCCTGCTCCTACACTGGCAGCACAGTTAACCTGGGATATGGGGTGGGAATGCTGGGTGGGGGTGAACCCACAGGGGACATGGAAGTGGGTGGACCCTGAAGGGCTGGGGAGTGGGAGCGGTAAACTGTAAGGAAATGGAGATGGGGTGCTGGGGGCTGGGTGTGAGCCTCAAGGGACTGGGTTTGGGATGGGTGAGCTCCAGGGGATAGGGGAGTTGGGGGAGCCTGGAATGGAAGCAGGAGGTGGGGGATGGAACCTACGGAGGATGGTGGGGAAGTGGGGATTTTTACCTTTAGGATTGTCCTGCTGTCACTTGGAGCAGGATAGAGCAGCCACTGGGAGTGATGCCTCTTAGTATCCTGGAGGATTGCTCCCAACTCGGCTTATCTCCATGGAGCAGTCTGATGTTGCTGTGACATAAGGTCCCTAACACCAGTTGAAAATAAGCCTCACCCAAAGAAAAATGTCTCTGAGATGAGCAGAGGCTACTTAGCTCATCTTTTCCTGCCTTAACATGCAGACACTCTCATTTTAAGAACTCAACCTGTAACAACACCCTTAGTCTCTAAGGAAGCATCCAAACAAGTGTGCATGTGCAGTTTGCAGCACTGCAGACCTGTCTGCGCTACCGCAAACTGCATGTGCCACACATGCAAGCATTTGCTGCACTGCTGATTTGCAGCATAGTGGGTTTTTTGACATTGTGGGTTTTTTGACTTTTTTTTTTTTTTTTACACCAATCCTGGTGTCAAAAAAACCTATACCAAAAAAAGCAGGGTGGCACACATGGTGGCAGAGCATGCCACCAGAAACTGGAGCCTGGCTGGCAGGAGTCATGCTCCAGCTACTGGCCAGGCTCTGCGTGCCCAAATCATTGCTGCTGGAGCAACCAGGACCACAGGTAATTCTGCTGGAGCCAGACCAGGTGCTAGCCCCAGCCTCCCATACCCCACTTGAGACAACTTGCTGTGTGCCAGAGCATGCATGCATGGGTGTTCCCTGGGGACAAGTAGCAGAGGCACAACTATGTGTTGCTGCTATTTGTCTCTGGGAAAATAAACGTGCACATTCATCTGGATGTGCCCTAAGGTGTCATCCCACCCAGACTTTGGCCTGACTTCAGACTACCCCAGCTAACTACCTCTCTCTCTCATATAACTGTGAAGCTTATACCTACAAAGTCTTTTAAGTTATTATTATTTTATATTATCTCTTTGTGCTTTGATTTATAAACTTCATCTTATGCCTGACTTATTACTATAGACCCAAAAGTTGTGTGCAGGAAAGGCACCAGAACCTCAAACCAACACCTGGTCAAGATATATTCATATGTCTAAATACATCTCAAAAGGTTCCCACTGGTAGAATAAGTAAAAATTTTTTTACATTCTTTGCAAGTACTCATGGGACCCATGAGACAGATGGACTTGCTAAAAGTACCCAGTGGCAATGTGTAGGGGGTGCACAAGGGTGTATGGGGGTGCACATGCACCCCCTGAGAATGCTGGTGCACCCCCTGACTGGCCATGCTCACCGCTTAGGTGGTGGGCAGGGGCGGCAGGTGGGAGCGCTGGTACCCCCGCTGCAAGTGCTGGCTGGGGGCTGGAGGCCGGCT
>NW_005843367.1:79279-88310 GCF_000455745.1 Alligator sinensis | reverse complement strand
CCCAAGAGGGGCCCCCAGCCCCTCCTGGAAGTGGCTGCAGCAATCATCCATAGGGATCGGCTGTCATGGGATTGGCCACAGGCAACTGGTTGCAAGTGGGGGCACATGCCCCCCCCTGACTAAGGCAGCACCAGTTGCCCATGACAGTAACTCTGTTTTCATGGCATACTGATTTTGAACCAAAAGGGTTCATTATGACTTGTATGTGAACTGCCATATGTAGCAAACACATGGAAGTATTAGAGTAGTAAGAGCTGCCAGTAGAGAATTGTTGTCACTGGAGCTAACAGCCTGTGAGAGCTGTGCTGCTTATTCCTTAAGCAGTAGTGCTTATTTCTTGTCCCTTCTTCTCTACAAATGCGTTGGGGTGACCATATGTCCCAGACAAACTGGGACACTCATGGCTTCTGTAGCCCAGTCCCAGCTGGTTGGTCAAAAGTCTAGGAGTAGAGTGCTGTGGGGACATGGAGTGGCATGGTGCTCAGGCAGGTGGCCAGGTAGGCACTATTGCTGGTGGATGGTAGTAAGGCGGGTGGATTGGAGTGAGTCCACCCACCTTGCTGCAGTCCTGCAGCAGCGATCCCTGCCTGGCTGCCTGCCTGATGCACCACACGGCTCTGCGTCTCCACAGGACTCTGCTCAGGGACTTTTGACCAACCAGCTGAACCAGGCTGTGGAAGCTGTGAGTGTCCTGATTTGCACAGGACATATGGTCACCCTAGCTATAATTCCCTAAACACATATGTCACATGTGAAGAGGAGGCCCAAACTAGTTACATAGGGGAATAAGCATAATGGAAGGCCTTGGTATGTGAGGATGCATGTGAAGTGACAGGAGTGGCAAGTGTTGCAGGAGACATATAGTCTCACCTGATTAACAGCAGCAGTGCTTCTCAAGCAAATGACTATCTATGCATATGTATACTGGAAGGGATCATCTACATCAATATTTGGAAGAAATATCAGTGGTTGAACCGATGTCCTGTTGATAAGACCTTCCCTCCCCCACAAATAAGAACAGCTCGATCAAATAAAAATACTAGAAAGAAATTAACCAGGTGTTTTTGTTGTATTTCTTTTTCATTCTGTTTCAGTTTGAAATTCAGACAAAGGTTTGGAATGGGATTTCCTTTTTATCTGAATAAGTTCAAGGCTGGGATATTAAAAGGCTGTCTCATTTGATTAGACTGATTAGGCTTTTCCTCTCACATTTGATGCTGCTTGTCAGCCCCAGCAGACGCTGGAAATGCTTTTGGTATGAATCCCTCCACCTTGTTTCTTCACATGAAGCAATTATAATAGCTCCCTCAGATAGTTTTTTAGTCATGCTCATCACATTTCTGTGGTTTAGTTAGATGCTGAGGCTGCTAGAATGACAATTTCAGGCTTGTGTTTACAACAGTTCTTGAATTAGGACTTTCTTCCAGACAGCAGAATTAATATCTTGAGCACCATTTATATTCACCATGCAAACGCCTGAAGTGGCACCTATTCTACCCTACCTACAGATGTCCTTTAAAATCTTCGACTTATTCTCTAAATGCAGAGGCAACTGGATGGCTTAAGAGAGATTGTACTGGATGCTAATGAGGCAGTGTATTTTCAGCTGTGTCTAGGTCTCAAGTTGAAATATAGTCCAGTTGAAAGTAATTACAAGGCATTACTATTACAGCTGTTTGGAAAAATTTCAATGCAACTTTTTTCCCATTGAAAAATGCAATTTCACTGAAAATGAAACATTTCTTAGACAGATCTGTTACAATTATTTTTTTCTCAAGAAGATTTGTGAGGTCCAGGGCAGAATTGAGAAGTCCAGTGTCTCTGCAGGTATGGGATTTGATCTTGAGTCTTCTGCATCCCAGGAGAGTGGGTTGCAGAGAGAGGTCAGATGAGCGCCCAAACAACCAGGTTGTAGATTCAGGTTCTTTTTGTCCCAATGACTATTTAATTATTTATAGAAAACTGAATCTGGAACAGGAGAGACAGAGAAAGTGACACCGACTTTATAGTTTGGTAGGTGGAGTACTCACCTGAGTAAAGAGACTTGATCTTGGATTTCTCATATCCTTTGTCTGTATCTTAATCATTATTGGCTATTCTGGTCTGACTTTGGCTCTTGGATGGGTGACCCATTTTTTGTTAAAAACAAATAAAAAATAAAATTGGAAGGTTTGTTTCTTGTTTCATATTGAAAAAAAAGCCAAATTTGAAACTGAAATTTTTGAGAAACAGGGTTGTTGTTTTCTTGCCAGACCTCATTATAATGTGAGTATTGGTTTATATGAAATTGTTTTTGGCTTCTTTGTAATTCCTTGAGGACAAATGTCTAAATTAAAAAAATAGTACTCATTGACAAGTTCATTTTCAGCCCTGGTACAGAGACTGAATTAACTAATGGACCCACAGAGTGTCCCTGAAGATGTGAGGCTGAAGCAAGATGACAGGTCTGTGTGGTGAAACCTGTTTTGCTGATCTTAATCTTGCATCTGTTCCTTGGATATATAGAGATATTTTTCATTCTCCAGGATTGTAAATTCAGTGCTTTCCATCAGCAGTAAAATGAATTTGAAGTAATGGGGTGGGGAGTGAAGAGCACCTCTAACCCTAACTTGTCAAGACATTTCAAATATAAAGTGCTCTTTCTCCCTACAACACTTTTTCAAAAACAACAGCATGTCAGAAAATGTGACTGAATAATAGTCAATAATTTTCCATGGTGATTTTCGAACATTTGTATTTTTTGACTTGGCTATCACTGTTTGGAAGAACGTAGGTAAAAGGTTAGGCATTATTGTTCTTGTTATTTAGCTTTACTCTCCTGAAAAGTGGGTTTGGGGGTTTTTTTTGCTTTTTTTTTTGTTTTGTTTTTGGTCTAAACTTTCACAACTAGGGGCATAGAATTGCATGCTATTCAAGAAACTTCTTTATTATAGAAGTTCATTACAACTGCATTCTCCTACTGGGATATCTGCAGCTCGTTGGTTTAGTTCCAGATTTTCTTGCACATTCTTTTGACACTGTATTTCAGAATTGATGGATTTGCCTGGCAAAGTTGTCTAGTAAGTACTTATGTAAGGTGTTACGCACCACAGTTTCTTAACTTATCAAGTGTGTGAAAAATGAGATGGATTTAAATTTATGAACTGGCAACACTTTTTGCTGTCATTCAGGACAGGCGGTGAATCACTATTCCCTCCTCACTGTAACACTTATAAATTTTCCTTTTTCCATTTTCTTGTCTAACAGAAACAATATCTCAAAAAAGAAACATCATCTTTAGGAGCCAAAAGTCCCATTGAACTAGCAGGGCCTATTCTAAGTTAACCTTCTACTCTTTCCAGTCCTTTGGGCTTTCTACCACATCATTTAGAATGGAATAGTGTATATTATATTACTTTATAGCAACAATAGTTCCTGTCTCTTCAGTTTGCAATTGCAACTGATATAATGTTTCCTTCCTATTTTCATCTAGGATTTGTATCATTTGCATTGTTATAATGCAACTAACATCACCAACTTTATTCTTTAGTATTTCATATATCCAGGGACACATTTTAGTTAGCAGAATGGTCTTTAAAAATTTCCAGTGTTGATATAAAGTCATTAGGTAAATAATTAGACTGTCAGGATATTTTCCTTTACATGAGAAATAACCCTTGTGTTATCTCAGTACTTGACATATGGCACTCTACCAGGAATGTGAATAACCTGAGATTTTAAGAAACAAACAATCATTGCTTAAATCGTTGCTGATGACACCAAGATGTGGGGGGATGTGGGCACAATAGAAAGGAGCAACAGGCTACAGTCGGACCTTGACAGGTTACAAGGATGGGCGGAGGAGAACAGGATGGGGTTCAACACAGACAAGTGCAAGGTGATGCACCTGGGGAGGAACAACCGGCACCATACCTACAGGCTGGGGAACTCCCCTCTTGTCAGCACGGAGGTGGAAAAGGATCTTGGAGTCATTATTGACTTCAAGATGAACATGGCTCGGCAGTGTGGGGAGGCGGCTAGGAAGGCCAACTGTACCTTGTCGTACATCCACAGATGCATTTCAAGCAGGACCAAGGAGGTGATCCTCCCCCTCTATGCGGCACTGGTCAGGCCGCAGCTGGAGTACTGCGTCCAGTTCTGGGAGCCGCACTTTAAGAGGGATGTGGACAGCATCGAGAGGGTCCAGAGGAGGGCCACTCGCATGATCAAGGGACAGCAGGGCAGGTCCTATGAGGAAAGGTTACGGGACCTGAACCTGTTCAGCCTCCAGAAGAGAAGGCTGAGGGGGGAATCTTGTGGCCTGCTATAAACTAGTCCATCAGGAGGCGCTAGTTCGCGGTCAGGGCGGCCAGGGTCTGGAACCAGCTTCCAAGTGAGGTGTTGCAGGCTCCCACCCTGGGAGTTTTTAAGAGGAGGTTAGATGACCATCTTGCTGGGGTCGTTTGACCCCCAGTCCTCTTTCCTGCCATGGCAGGGGGTCGGACTAGATGGTCTGCCCAGGTCCCTTCCGACCCTAGAAACTATGAAACTATGAAAGTCTGATGGTGAAGCATATGTTTACTTTTCAACACTACATATATCAGAGTTGGTAACAATTTTGAAAGAGATGTGGGCATGTTGAAACAAGTTAAAAATGTTATATCAGATTTTAAACTTCAGTAATGTGCAGTATTTAGGTCAAATATTTCTCTGAAAATATTTGTAGAGCTTTTGTTGAACATTGTTTATATTTGTAAATAGTCTTTGTATATTGTGAGATGGGTTTTTCTGCTACCGTTAGAAGAACTTTATTGTGCATTGATAATCATGTTTCTGCTCTAGGATGAAAAAATCAGATGCATATCTAATTAGTCAGTCTTGTGCCATTCTGGGAAAATACTATGGTACACCAAATAATTTACTAGTTTTTGTAAGCTCTAGTTCCTCCATCTTAATAACAAGATAGCACGAGGATCTTCCCCACACAAGTATTGCATATTGATTTGGTTTGAGTTGTGAACTAGGGCACAGTGTATGCTTTCAGTACATATTTATTAATCCCATGCTGCAAGTTAAAGAGCAGGGCTGTGAACCCGTGTAGTATGCACAATGAATTTATCCTTAATGTTTTAACTATGAGGGCTTGGATCTAGAACAGACATTGTTTTTCATTATTTAGATTGCACTTAATAATGTTATAAAATGAAGGAGAAAAGGGTAATAACACTGTTATATAGAAATGCATTCTGATTTTCAGAACATCGATCGCTTACTTTATCTTTGGGACTTCAATGTTATTTTTTCCCCCCTCTCTCTCTGTCCCCCCCACCCCTTCCCTCTCTCCTGACCAAGCCATTATTCAGGTTTTTGGCTTCCTTTTCATTTTGCTATTTATATATTCCCTTAGTTATTGTTTGGATTATATAGCTCCTCAAAGGAATCTAATCACTCAAAAACAGTATTATTGACTCCCTCCTCAATGTCTAGTGGTCAGAAGAGTCAGTTAGAGTTCTGTTGCAGCCATCCACTGAAATTATTCAAACAGTTAAAAATGATGGCCTCTAATTTTTCATTCATAAGTTTCTTGGAACAAATCATAGGTTTGAAAGGGTTCTTTGAGACACCGTGCTTCAGCAGCAGCTTTTGGCACAGGATTAAATATTTGCCATGCTTTACTATTGTTTTTCTTCTGTATAATACATTGATGCATTATAGACATTTTCATATTGTGTAAATTCATGATGATGCCATCTAGGTAAAAATCATTAATAAAATCCTAATGTATACTTGGCTTCTATTGGTGGAGAGAAATAAAAAATGGTGATTTCTCTTAACCTAGTATCTCAAATCTTCTATAGTTATGTTTTTGAAATTTGGTATTTCACAGAGAGCTCCATTTAACAAATTGTGTCAAGTCATGTGGAAACCCAAGAAATTGGCTTTACAGCTTTGAGGCTTAGGTGAATTACTTGATATTTGTTCAGCTTTTTTAACATAAGGAGACTGTGTCAACTTTGGAGCATAATAGGGGATCTGTGTCATTTATTCTGTCCATATTATTCAAGCCATGTACAGACATTCAGTCTCTCCTAGGAGAGTCAGTGTTTTTCCAGGAGAAATCATGAGAGTACAGATGTTAGATTTTTTCTCCCAGAGTAAAAAAATAGTTGCTCCAGGAGAAAAAAGACCTCCTGGGAACAGCCAGAGTTAAATCACTCCCAGGAGGGTTTCTCCTAAGAGAATGAACATCTGGGCACGTTCTCTTCTGAGAGAAGCTACAGCACAGCCCTCCAGCATCACAGGGTGCTTTCTTCCCATCCTCTGCACCACCAGGTTGACAGAACGCTGCTTGCTGGACTCTTGCTGCTCTAGCTGAACAAGGAGCAGAACACAACCCCTTCACAATCCCACATTGTATTGCAGCAGGATGCAGATTAACTCTGAGCAAGCCAGGTCAGCAAATCAGGGCTACCCTGTGCACTATTGCCATTCTGTCTCCAGACAGAGTGAGGGAACACGTCCAGACAAGCACGGACATGTGGTATGTGGCACCACAGACCCATCTGTGGTGCCATACACCACACATTCAGGCACTCCCCGTCACTGCTACTTTGCAGTGTGTGTGTGTGTGTGTGTGTGTGTGTGTGTGTGTGTGTGTGTGTGTGTGTGTGTGGAGGTGGGGGAGCAGGGCATTGACCCGAGGTGTTCCCTGGGTTAAAAGAACCCATACCCCACAAAAATGGGGTGGCACATGTGGTAATAGGATGCACCACCCAAAACCAGAGCCTGGTCAGTCGGAGCCAAACTCCAGCTGTCAGCCAGGCTCCCTGCTGCAGGAGCACTGTGGCTGCAGCTCCCAGAGGCCCCCAGGACCTCAAGTAAGGGTGCTGGGGCCAGCAAAGTCCCAGCCTCCCCTACCCCACCTGGGGCAACATGCCATGCATCAGAGCATTAACATATGGAAGTTAGGAATGAGTGCAGTATTTTTGCAACTTTTTCCCTAGAGGAAGGAAACTGGGAAAGAAATAAAATAAATGTGTATCTGGTGGAGATAGGCAATCAATTAACAGGTACTCTTTTACCCCGTGTAATGGGCACACCATCTGTGGCACAGCATGGGTGCAGCTTGCTGGCTCGAGCAGAACACTGAGCCATTGGTGGAATTTCTTATTGGTAGATTTTTTTCCACCAATCAGGAGAGGGTTTCTCCCCTCTCGTGATTGCTACATTTATGATCTAGGGGCAGAGCTTCCGGGAGGAGGGGTCCCGGAAAAGTTTTTGCCATCCCTCACTCTGATTGGACCTTTTGTAATCCAGGGGAGAGCCCTGGATAGCTATAAAAGGAGGATTGAGTACCACAGTCTCAAACTAAAAGAACAACATGTTTGGCTGGGAGACCAGACTGGCAATGGACAAGAAAAAGAGCAGAGCTGAGAACAACTGGGGAGAGCTGCCCCAGCAGGAGATAGCCCTAGGCTCCAGAAGACACCACTTGGAGGAGCCACTGCTGGAGCCTCGGCCCTGGGAGCAGGGAGAGCCTGCTTGGGCCCCACGTGGTGCACACCCCAGTGCACAAAGCCTTGGTCCTGGGAGTGGTGAGAGACCACTTGGGCCTCGTCAAGGGACACCTGCCCTAAGGCGCTCTTGGAGCATCGCCAGTCCCTTTCCTCCCACAGGGACACTGGTCCCGAGCCCAGAAAAGGTGGGCTGAGCCCCACCCCTTGTCTCAAAAGAAGACAAGGCCTTGGAGGTGCCCAGGGCCAGAACCTGGCCTATGAAGAAGGAACCCCCAGAGCAGCAGCCAGGTCCACATGAGGGGAAAACAAACCTACCGCATCCCCAGTCAGGACAACTGTGAGTTCAGGGAATATGGGCTTCACAGTGGCTGCAGAAAAGGGACCCTCCACCCCCCTCCTTTCAGAGAACTGGGTGAGGGTGTGTCTTACAAAATGGGGAGCTGCACCTTATATTTGGTAAACTGGTTTTACTGTGTGAGTTATGTTATATTTTAGCTGGTAAATAATTTTAAGGTTGTTATTTTCTATTGGAGTCTATTTTTCTTGTTGTTTTAATTTGTTGAGTATTATATTGGGAATCTGGTACTTACCTGCTGGAGGCCCACACAGGATCCCTTGGGTAAGCCTAGTGGCTTACCTTAAGAATCTCAGGGTCCTAGGTAAGGGGGCCACTCTCAAAGCATACCCCGCGCTACCCCATTTCTGAATATAGTTATAAGTATGTGTATGTATAAGAGTGTACAGTGGTTAATTTTCTCCAATAGTATCTTTTGCTTTAGGATATCTATCTATCTATCTATCTATCTATCGATAGATAGATAGATAGATAGATATAGTTGTATATAATTCTTTATATGTTAAATAAATTCTGTATATAGTTAAGAAACCTTTGTGTGATGTGACTCTATAGAGAATAGAGGGATCTATACCCGAGTCAACATCCCTCTCACAGTACTGTTGCCTGCTCACCTATCCCATCCAAATGAGGACAAGGCACACCCTTGGGTGTACCTGGGTTACACCTGGAATACTCAAAGTGAGGTTTTCAAGCCATGCTACCTCACTATCTGTGGTTCATGGTCTCTTGACACAACTCCATTAACCATATCTCGGCTCGACCTGGAGATGAACATATCATGGCTAGCAAGATGTTATGTGGCTACTCAGGTAGACTTCCAAACATTTATTAAGTGGTCTGCTGGAAGTTTAGTTGTTTTGTTTCTGTGCTGGGCCCTTCCCAAAAATGAGAATGGGACCTTCATCCAAAATAAATCCAGCCTAAGAAAAACCTTGTATAGATCTAGAGTATGTTTACAAGTATTCTCCTATAACCATAATACAGTATGGTTCTATTGCTAGGCACGTTTTGGGGTGTTGCAGGCCAGTTTCAGTCAGCTGTATAATAGTGTCCAAACAGGAATTTAATCAAGAACCATTAATTTAATTAAATTAATAACCAACCTCAATCCAAATTAAGTTCTCTGCATACTTAACTCACAGAGTTTAAGTGAGTTTGCTAATTTAGGAGGTCAAAC
>NW_005843367.1:60870-79269 GCF_000455745.1 Alligator sinensis | reverse complement strand
GGAAAGACATTTGAAAAGCCTAAGCCTGAATTGATTCAATATTTGCAGGTTAGTCTAACCTGGCTAGGCTGAACCGGTTTGTAACCGGACAGACATTCTCTCTGGACTGAGGAAATGCAGGCACATGCCTGCAGTGGCTCAGGCTAGAAGCCGGGAGGCACCAGAGCAGCCCACCCTGCCCTTCCCGAGTACTGAGTTGCGGCGGGGGGTGGGGGGGCTAGGCTCCAGCAGGATGCTTTGATTAGGGAGGGGTGTAAACCCCAACCCTGCCTGCACCGTCCCAGGCATTTCCCTACTTGCTGCTCAAGGGGCGGGACTGTTGTCAGCCCCCAGCTAGCACTCTGAGGCAAGAAGAGATGTGCACTGCATACGTCTGTTTATGATATGGAGCTTTTCAATCTCCCTCTTCTTGCTTCTTTATACTGTCTGCAGCAAACTGACAGGCAAGGCAAGCCAGCCAACAGGGAGCTGATAAGTGTTTATCACCTCATCAACAAAACAATACCCTTTCTCCATTAGTTCAAACTCTTCTTAAACAGCTTACCAGCTGACCTGTTGATTAGCTCCAAAAAGCCCTAAGCAGTCACTGTTCTGTCTGCCTATCCCAGTGAAACTGGAGACACACACACACTGACACCTCCCAGCATTAGCTAAAATATCACATGCCTAGGGTCCATTGGGCTGGGGTCCATACTGTGGGAGATGGGAGGCAGGCAATGTCAAGATTCCTGCTTGAGCAGTGCGGGGGCCAGGTAGGGCAGGGGGAAGCCAGGCAGACTCTTCTGCTGTACCTGCAGTCTCTGCTGGAGCTCCAGCCAGGGAACAGAGGGGAGGGGCCAGCTCTGCTGTGGAGCAGAGAGCCCTGTCCAGCCCAGAGAGCATACCAGGATGCTGGGGGAGTCTGGTTTATCTTAAACCAGGCAGGGGTCTGGGACAGACATTGCATAAACCAGTTTGACCCAAATCAGTTAAGTCTGATACTACATTCAAACAGGTTTATCTCAAACTGATTTCAGCCATTTTCAAACTGTTTTATGTGCACTGAACATCTGTTCTGTTACAGGTTTAAACCAGTTTCTGATCACTTAAACTGTTTTATGTGTAAAGTCTGTCCCTAGCCTAAGTACTCAATAGTGCAACAATTACTCTTGCTGGTGAGCACTTAAAAAAAGGCTACAAGGACTACATGTTTAGCTCCTACTCCTCCCATAGACAGCTTCCTGGTATTATTTGATTAGCTAACCAAAGTGAGACATTCTTTTGCATTGGCAGTTTTCTAGTCTTCAAAAAATTGGGTATTCCAGTTACATCTCCTTAGAAAAATAGACTACTTAGTAATTACTAAGCACAGATCAGCTGCTGTCACTCAAGGATAATGCTCATTCTGATATCTTCCTTGGATAAGGTTGTTTCTGCTTCCATATCAAGCTGAATCTAAATGTTATTAACAGCTGAATAAATAAGGTACACGAGTACTGAAGAAGTTTAAATTAACCCATGTATAAAGCCAGAAGGGAAACATGATACCCTAAATTTAAAATTTGTCTGATTGTCTTTGTAATAAGTATTCTTTAAACATCTACCTTGATCTCTTATGCCAGTAAGAAAGAAGGTTTGAATTATCCCTTGTAAACTCCCCATAAACAGCTTTTGCTAAAGCTGTATGCATTATAAATGATTCATGAAGTTCAGTAAGAAAAAGCAGACAAGCAAGCAGGGTAAGGATGGCAGTAAAGACTAAGGGCATACTCACAAAGAAAAGATAACTAGCTATCATCAGAAACTCAGATGATCTATTCCTTTCCTCCCTTAATAGACTTAGGGAATGATTCAGTTTTCACTGAGGTCAATGGGCATTTTTCTGCTGACTTTAATGAGAGCTTGGCTGATGTTCTTAGGTTCTGCTTGTTAGTCACTGTCCTAAAACTAGGTTTGTTATAGGGGGAAAAATAAGTAAATTAGAAAGCTTACTAGCTGCATTGCACACAGGTGGGATAAGGCCTCTCTCTACAATGAGGTCCACAATAATAATGTTTTAAAGATGGGTATTATCTATTAAATTGTAGCTGTATGAGATGTTGGGTAAAATTCACAATAGCTCCTTAGCAACTTAGCAGTCATTTTCTCAAGTGACTCAGATCCTCAAAGTTACTTAGCTGACCATCCACTCAGAGGCTTGCTACTTGGTGGAATCCTTAGTTCTGGTTAAGCACTTGTGCTTTCTTTGCCAGGGCTGTGCAACTGGCAGCTTGTAGGTTGAATGTGGCCTGTGAGGAGTTCATTTGCAGCCCCTAGGCTCCCTTGGAGATCTGGCTCCTCTCAATCATTAAGGCTGCAGTGGCAGGCAGGGTCTTCAGACTCTTTCTTTCCTTTGTCTTCCACTTCCTGCTCCCACCCAGGTGGCAGTGCAGGTGGCATAGCCCATTGTGCCAAGGAAGCCTGGTGTGCCCTAGACGCCTTCATGGCATCATGCAGTGAGGGAACCTGTGGCTGGGGAGCTGAGAGTGAGGCCAGGACTCCCATGTGTATGATGCAGGGGGGGGGCTGCCCAAATGACAGTCTGGGTGGCCTGTGGCTCATACTGGCACAACCCATACTACATTCAGCTCAAGCTGATACAGCCCATGGGGTATGCAGTCCCTGGCTGCTTAGAAGTTGGACAGTCTTGCTCCATGCAGTGCATGGGGTAAATTGGTTCTTAAGGAAAGGCTAATCAGAAGCCAGCAAACTAGTTAGGAGTTTCACAGGCTAATCATAGCTAGTAAATTTTCCATCCAGTTCATTACTGATAAGGCCATACCTGGAGAATGGTGTTCGGTGCACCACACATTTAAAAAAGTGCACAACACATTTAAAAAAGTTCAGAGGAAAACAACAAAAGGAATTAGAGGTCTAATAGGACATATAAGCAAAGGTTGGAAGAACTGGTGTTATTTAGTCTAAAGGAGAGAAAACTAAGAGGGGATTGATAAATGTTCCAGTACAGAAAGGGCTGATAGAAAAGAGAGTGTGGTACTCAATCCTCCTTTGTGTCCACAGGATTAGGACAAGAACAAAATGACCTAAATTGTAACAGGGGACATTTAAGTTAGAGATTTAAGAATTTCCACTTATGAGGGTGGCTGAGCACTAGAACAGATTATCTAGACAGGCTGTGGACAATCATTAGAAGGTTGTTTTTTTTTTAAGTCCTGGTTAGACACATTTGTCTGAAATGATTTAGTTAGGGTTGATCCTGTGTTGAGCAGGAAGTTGTATGTGATGACTGCCCAAGGTCCCTTCTAGGCCTATTTTTCTATAGCTGTGGAAGGGAAAGGGACCCTAGGGCTAGGGACAGAAATTACACATACACTGGTATAAGTGATTGGAAACTGGCAATACAACATAATTCAGTGCATGTAAACTGCTTTAAAATGGCTGAAACCAACTTAAGATAAACCTGGATGGATATATAATCAGACTTGACTGATTTAGGTTAAATTGGTTTATTGAACTGCTTCCCAGATCCCCTCCAGATTCAAATTAACTCACAGTCCCCCGTTGTCCTAGGAGGCTTTGCACCTCTCCTGCAAACTTCCCTTCCCCCCTGCAGGGTGGGAGGGATAGCCTTGGCCCAAGCTGTCTGCTCCAATCAAGAAAGGAGATGGAATTGAATCAGCTATTAGATAAAAGTGCTAAAAGGCCCTGCTGAAGTGCCTGATCTATACAGATGCTGCAGAGCCAGGTCGAAGTAATGTATTGCTTCTTCCTGTAAAGTGTGGTTTGTTGTTTGGGGGTTTTTTTGAGAGGGGGGTGTTTGCTTTTTTTAATGTCTGGAAACATTCTTAGTGGTTTGAGTTAGCTACAAGCAAAATTAATTATATGGTTTTATTCCAGGAGTACAACTCTCAGACTCCTGATAGATGTTACGCTTAAGACATGATTAATAAGTAGCAACCTGGTGTAGCAGTGTTTGTGTTCCATGGGTGTCTATGACACCCCCTGGTGATCATGCAACTCTTGCCCTGCTCCAGCTCTAGGGTGTCTTCCCCTTCTCACTTGGCTACCATGCCTTTATATATTAGTCCATTCAAACAAGAGGCTGCCTAAGGGTTCTAGAGCAAGCCCAATTTCTTCTAGTGGCCAGCAGTTCCTTCCTTGACCCTGCTTGTCTCAGTTCTGCCTCTCTTGGTCTAAGTGGGTTATCCTGACCCACCCATGCCTCCCTCCAGGGCATCTGTAGCTTTAAGGGCTGTTACATGGTTCCAACTGCCCCTTACACCACATCCATGCCTTACAAATATTGCTATACAATCAGTCCCTTGGTAGGGTCTCAGCCTTCTCAGCCTCCACCCCTTTCCTTTAGCTGGGCCCTCTAGTTCCAGTCCACTGTGCCAGAACAAGCTTCTGGTTTTTTGGCTCCTGTCTCTTACTTGGATTTGGGGCCCACTGGCCCTGGTGTCAGTTCTTTTTGGACACTCCTGGCCCTGACCTTTCCCTGCTCTGAGCAGTGAGCCTGCTCTGGCTCTGGTTGTCCAGACCCCCTACCCCTGTCTCTGCCCTGCTCTGGGCACTTTTCACCCAGCCCAGGGCACTGAGCCTCCTTTGGCCCTGTGTGTCTGAGACCCTGGCCTTACCTCCACTCTGCTCTGGGCATTGAGCCTCCTTTGGCTGTCTCTGTCTGAGTCTCCTGGCCTTGCTTGGCTTCCACCCAAGCTAGGCTATGCTCTCCCTCTTGGCTGCTGCCTGATTTTCGGCCAAAGCGCCCTCTGTGTCCTGGGCCCCTAGCTCCTGGTAGGCTCAGGACACTTGTATGCTCTCAGGCACTGTTGGGACCTCCCCCAACCCTTGATAGCCCCCAGCTCAAACTGCTAGATTAAACTGTAACAAAGGAATAAGTATACTGACTATAACAAACTAAACCCGTGCTGAGTATAAACATCAATGGCAGCTTACTGTCAGGGCAGCCATACCTACCCTTGTCCTGGGTTATATTCCCCTGATAGCAAGCCTTCAGTGCCTTACTTGCATCCTTAAAGAAATCCGGGAGTCAGCAGAGCCCCTTCCTAGGCTCAAGGTCCCTGCTCCTGGGCCCCAAGTGCTCTATTTCATTGCCCCTCCTGGACTCAAGCTTTCTTCCCTCTAGGCCAGAGGCCCTCAATTCCATGTTCCCAGGCCTCTTTACTCCCAGGCCTGTTGGGACCTTCTCCCCAACTTAGTCCCTTCCTCAAACCCCCATAGTTGCTTACCCAGCTCAGCTATTAACCAGGAGCCCTGCTGCCCAGGAGCTCCTCTCTCCATGGCTCTCAGGGGGCATGTCTACACATGCATCAATGTGCTATCATTATGGCGCATTAAGTTTAGTACCTGTAATAAAAGGTACTAACTAAATGTGCAGTAACGGGTGCTACTGCACAGTAGCTCAGGCGCGTGCATTTTAAGTGACACTAATGCTTAGTAGATTAATTCTATTGCGTATTAGCGCAATAGCACTTTTGCCATGATGCGCTAATGTACAGTAGAATTAGTTTACCATGCATTTAGCATCTTGTATAGATGTACCTAGCGCTAGGCTGCCTGACCAGCTCAGGCCTTAGGATTATATACTGCCTAAACGCTGCCCCTTCCGATCAGGTGGTGTTCCAGCTGAGTATGGGTTTTTCATTAAAGTCTAAAGGCTGGTTGCCATGACAGCTTATGACTGCTGCTCTACCAGCTTCCCTGCGGCATGAGCTATGCTCTGGCCTACTGGCCTATTCCTCCCCCTACCCACCCCTGCCTGCGTCCAGCAGTGTTCTCCTAACTGGTTACAGGTGCGCCTCTTCCTTTTAATGGGCAGCCTCCTGCCTAGGCAGCAGTGTTTCTTTGATTCTTTCCTTCTTGTGGCTAGCCTGTGTTTAGCTATTTGGGTTCTATCTGCTGCCATTTCTCTCGTTAAAGTAATAGGAGCCCGAGGCTCCCTGTCACACTTAATCACACATTCATTCTATTAATGGCATAATAAAGTGAGAAAAATGTGTGATAACTTTGTGGCTGGTCTCTATCATACCTTTTATTGAACATATGTGGCCTGTGCCGAGCCTCTGAAGCACACTAGAGCCTTTCAAGACTCCTGTGTGTTCCAGAAACTGGGAGCACCCCTCAGCTGACTGGGGCTCCCAGATGGGGTGTGCACCATGAGCTCCCCCAGGTGAGTGGTGCTCCCAGCTGGGGGAGCACAGGGAGCCAAATGCTTCATAAATATGTTTATACCTCAGATATAACTAGTTTTTTTCCTGCCACTGTTGAGTGCTTCTGCTTCTATCTGGGCCAGAGCTCCATGGAAAGAGGAGGTGTATGATGCTGCATGAGAATTATCCAGCAATTTGAGGAACAGAAGACTGAAGCCATTTGAGAGATACCCGGGGGGGGTCTCTTTCAGAAAAGGAGACATCATCAAGCACCCAGAAAGGGTGGAGTTCTGTTCTTACATGATTTGGGATCTCAAAAGGGCAGACAGCCCTCTTGGCAAATCTCCCATGGCTCTGCAGCCAGATGTTGAACTTTTTATTTGTCACTTCATACTTTAGCTTAGCAGCTGTAGAGGTTACAGTTAGCATTGCTACATAAGAGACGCAGAATTCATTGTAGCTCTGATGCATATATAATGGGCCATGTGGTATAATGTAGACCAGAGGCATCAAAGAAAAGTCTTACATCTGCTCCAAATTTGCTCCTGGGTTCAGAGTTAACCTGCATGCTCTCATGGCTCATCTAGACTGACCCCATTTGCAAGGCTCATGATGGGTGTCAAATGTGGCAGCTGCTCTGGCCAGCCCAGGACCTTCCCTGGTTGATCTGGGGCATGCACAGCATGCAGCATTCTCTACAGCTGCTCCAGGATCCATGGTGTGTGTGGAGCCTCCTGGCTGCTCTGGGGCAGGCACCTCATGCAGCAAGTGTCATGGATTGGCTGAATCAGGTGCTATGTATTTTGGATTGTCCCCACCTGGGCACTGTGTGCAGTGCAGTCCCAGACCAGCCGGAGCAAGCATCGCATTTGTTGGATCCAGCATGTAGGAGGGGACAAGTTTGTGGGCCCAGTCTGGCCCACAGGGCTGGCCACAAGCCTTTTACCAGCATGAGTTTGACACCCTTGATGTAAACGTACTTTGATGTTGTGGACTATGTAGAGCCTTGGTTGTATAGATGGCAGAAGGCCATCTATAGATGGCCTTGAACTGAAATGCACTAGCACTAGTGACATTTAACTTAGATGTTAATAATAATACTAGAATGTAAGATTAGAAACAAAGCAGGGATATGTAATTTAACACAATTTGAATGCTACAAAGCAGTGTGTTTGCAAAGGACTCAACAGGCTGATCCTTCTTTATCCCAGTTAGCAGATGAAATATTGCAAAAATAGCGCTCATGAAATTCATTCCAATCCTGAACAGCTTTTGGATTCAACTATCTCTGTATCACTTATTACTCACTATTTGGACATACGTTCTGCTCATGCAAATGTCTGAGGAATACCTCTTTTAGGTAGGGAGGCACAGTGGCATGAAGAACTAAGGTACTTAAAGGCGAATATGAATATTCACTGTTTATTATTAATTTGTTATTTGGCATTCTGTTTGATTTAAATATCTTCCTCTGTTCTCCAATGGGTTGAAACAATGCCATATGATAAAGCTGTTTTGTGACTAGTAAAGAGGAGCTAACATGACTGAGCTCTCTTCTGCTGTTTTGGTTAAAGAGGTGGCAGATTTATTTTTTGGCCTTTGATATTAGAGTATGGTGGACTGCTGTTAACATGTTATATTGAATTGCTTTTGCAAATGTACATAGGGACTGGCAAAAGGAGGAAAGCTTATCACAAATGTTGGAATAGCCTTTCCCATACTATGTGAGGGATTTGTGTGGGTGACTCCTATTACTACTAATGGAATTTACTAAGCAGTGTACTTCTGTGCAATTAGACTACATTAGAAATAGAATGCTCGTTTATTTTCATTCTGATTTAAAAACAAAACAAAATGAAAAAATCCTTGTAGGGACATAGGTGCCTGTAACAAGGTACCCCTAATCCCTGTTACTGGAAGTAAGTATATTGCTGCAGGGGACAGGTTATGGGATTCAGGTTGTAGGGAGGCTAGCTACAAAGCTTTGAGCCCATTAGCAAGAGGCACAGGTGTCAGATTGTAAAGAGGCAAACCTAAGCAATAAGTCTGCTAACTAGGGGGAAAAAAAGTTAACTTGGCCCTGAGGATCAGTGGTCAGGTGACCAGAAAGGGGTAGAGCATAGAGTCATATAAGCCTAACTTCTGGTGGAGGGCCTCAGACTGGGCCATGTTTGCCTTAACGAGCAGGAGCTCTAGCGAGAGAGAAGCTCTGCAAGAAATAACACTAATCTAATAATAATAATAATCTAATAATAATAGAGTTAAGCAGTTTGTGTTATGCTGGGTGCATCAACACATGCACTTTACTGCAAAGTAGACTAATTTGCTGTGCGGTAGAGCATCACCATCTACATATGTGGTGGTATTAGGCCACAGTATTGTCTTAGGGCGGAGTAAATAACTGTGATTAATTGCATGTGTAGATGCTGATTGCGAGCATAAATTGTGCCGGGTCAGCCCAGCCAGCCTGGGGCCAGACTCATACTTGCTGCCTGGCCCCCTGGTCCCATACTTGCAGCACTCTCGTGCTCCAGTCAGTCCTTCCACTGCCTGATGCTGCCACCCAGAGCTTGAGTCTGATCCCTCCCCTCCCTTTCCCCCTCCCCCATGCTCCCTGCCAGCCTGGGCCTTCTCTGCCCTGGCTCAAATTGCTGCCATTGCGGGTGCACATGTAGACACTGCACCTGGGAGCAGTTTATTCTGGCTCAAACTGCTCTGGAGTGTATTGCTTTGCATTAATTGCATATATAGATGCACCCACAATTGTTTATGTTGCTGTTCAGCTGCAAGGCATGGGTGTGGCTAGGGGAGTGGTTGGAGGCCACAAAAGGGGGTGCCAGGGAAAGCACTGTGTACTCTAAGTACTCTAAGCACTGATCTTAGAGTGGTGGACTTGGAGCCCAAGTGAGAACACTGGTTGTGGGGGCTAGCATAAGAGGGCCCTAATGAGATTGGTGGGACAAGCATTAAGGGCACAAGGGGTGCTGGCAAAGCACAGACTATTTTTGTACTGGATCTGGAGCCTGGGAATCAAGATGGAGCCAGGGGTTCAATCAACAGTACCATCTGTGAGGCTTTGGAGTGGTTAAAGAGCCCAAGGTGGTGGTGGTGATGATGGTGTTTGGGGGTGGGGGTGGTAGAGAGGAACCCTTGCAATTTCAGGGATCAAGATAGGGTAAGTGGGGCTCAGTGGATCCAGGTAGGGCACAGGGCCTGTGCCTAGAGAAACTGTGTCGAGCAAGCTGGTTGAGACTGAAAAGAAGAACCCTACTCAAGCCAGGGCACTGAGAGCCTAATGATGAGCAGGGCTAGGTCAAGCACCCAAAGCTCACAGTGGTCTCTGAGGGTAGGGAAGTCTCCTCATTTGTATAAGGTGTGGCATATGATAAAACAGGGTAACACCTGGAAGGCCAGAGTGTGACAAACAGGACATGTGTGGCCTCCAGGGGGCTCCATAGCTGCCTTATAAGGCTGGATGTGTTACAGTGCACATTATATACATTAAAATATACAACACATAATCCCACAACATTGAAAAATATGGATCATTCTGCCTTAAGGTATATATACACCCAGAGGTGTGAAAGAGTAGCTCTGCTTCTTGGGCAATGGTAGCACCAGCAGCTGGTGGCAGCAGCTATCTTTGTGCTTCCAGCAAGGGCAGTTCCTTGAGTTGTTTCCCCTGTTGCTTACCTCCCTTTCCCCACAGCTATTGAATACAGCAAACTAATGATGAGGATAGAATCAACGAAACTCTTCAGCCTATCAACCTCTTAAAATACGGGCAAACTTGACAATGATCTCTACAATGTGTGCACAGGATTGAGCAAAGATGGATTTTGGTATACCACAGACTGGTGGAGTGAATTAAAGTCAAGAATTACTCTCAGGGAATGCTCTGTTTGGAGCTACCCTTTTTCATAGACAAGAACCACCAGATTGAATGCTTCTGCTGATCTCATCTGGCTTAGGTGGTCTCAAACAAGGAGGTCTTAACCCATGTAGTCCATCCATTCAGAGTCAGGCTGATCACCATATTTGGGGAGGGGGGGCAGGAAAGAATGTTACTCCATGGTCAGATTGGCATGGACTGTGGGGGTTTTGCCTTGCTCAGTAGCAGGGAGGTAGACTTCTACCTGAGATCTCTTGAGCATATATTGACAACCTTTTATACAAGCAAGACTGTCTGCCATGGTTCCTCTGCTTTATCTGTGGCAGGTTAGGGTGTTACATCTTTGTTGTGTCAATGTTGACAGTAGTTCTATATAGAGTTGATATTATGGATTGTACAGCATGGGTTGGATAGGGATGATCCTGCCTCAGGTAAGGGGTTGGATTAGCTGACCTCTGGAAGTCCCTTCCACCCCCACTTCTTTATGATTCTGTGTAGGACTAATTTCCACCTGGCAGTCTATTTGCTGGCAGTTCCTAAAGTGTAATATACTTCCTGCCTGAAACTTCACTTACTAGACAGGCAACCACATCCTGAGTGGTGTCATGGTAATATCCCAAGTAGACTATATTACAATAATCTAAACTTGAATAGGGTTGTATATGTGAGGATATGTATGAGTTTGTGCACACGTGTGTAAATTGTATAAGTGAATGTCTTGTATTTTTAGTTACTCAACCTCCCAATTTTAAAATTAACTTCAGTAGAATGATACAGAAATCTACCTATTTGAAATAGCTTTTAATTTTATTCATTCTATAAAGCACTTGATCCTGTTGTATATTTAAATTATTTTTAAAACTGGATAGTGCAGAATTTTGTACAATCATGAGCCTCACCATGTAATTAGTTTTGCATACAGGATAATTTTATAGCTATCATTTTATGTGGTGACTTAAGGTATAGACATAAATGACATTTTTTTCATGCAATCTGGCCCCTGAAAGCACTCTCTAACAATGACCCAGCACACATGCACAGCTGTAGAGCACTTCTAAAATGGCCAATCACATGGAAAATTAACTCTTGTCTAATCAGGTTACAGATTAAGGCACTCTGTTTTAAAGCACCTTAGGATTCTTGTGTTCCCTTGAAAGTTAATTTTTCATGCAGGGGTGGGGCTGTCAGTGAAGAGGGAGTGAAGGGAGCAGTGGCAGTTGCCAGACTACTATGCTGGCAGCTGTCCCTCTAGCTTAGGCGGGGGGATTGCACAGAACTCTGACCTTGCAGTTCCCACCACCTACCCTGTTCTCACTAGCTACCTCTATTTCACCCACCGGTCCAGCAGGGCCTCTTAAGAGTGGTGGCTGCAACTGCCAGGGAATCCCAGCCTTAGCTGGAGGGAAGAGAGGGAGTGAAACAGAGCCCCTTTGCCTGGGGGCCAGATTCAGCTCCCCCCAGTACCCAACCCACAGTAGCTGGTGAGAGCCACAAGGTGAGGGGCTCCATTTCCTGCCTCCAGATCAAGCTTGGCATAGCAGCCTGGCAGCTGCTGCTGCCCCCTATGAGTTAGAACAGGGCCCTGAACATCTGTCAGTGCCCTTAAAGTAACAGGGTCCTGGGGAAAAAATACATTGGAGATTAGTAAAGTAGTTATGTCATGACTGATTTTGGTTATTTTTGAAGAAAAGAAATGAAGACTTCTCATGAACTTTATTATGCTTGCTAAAATTAACATGCATATTCATTTTAAACAATGAATCTATTGCAGAAGTTATTTTCTACACTCAGAGTGAATGTGCTTAATATAAATTAATATACAGGAGTGTATGAAGGATGTTCAGCTTTCTTGAACAGTGACTTACATTTATGCTGGGTTTTTACAGATGAGTTAGTCATGTAAGGTTTTATTTTCAGCTAATACCAGTTGTTAAGCACTCCATAAGTGTTCTCTTTTGTTTTAAATAAGTTTTGAAAGAAACATGTCATGTGCTTGGCATTACTGAAGGCTTATAACCACCTGGCAGAGGAAACCCAATATAACGTACCCTATCCAACCAAAGACCATTTTGCAAATTTCTTCAGGATATCACTTTATATATTGTGCAACCCTCTTACTTGTCTTATTTAATTATACCTAAGCCTGGGTATACCAATTAAAAACATTTCTTACATTTCTAAATATCCAGTAGAAAACTTTGCCTTCAACTGGACTTATATCAGAAAGTACATCTTGAAAGTTTCTTCAGGTTTACCCCTTGTTTTCTGTTATGCAATTGAAACATAATTTACATTAATGGATTAGTTGCTTATAAGTGTAATTGCCTGATTAACTTGTCATTTTCAAAGTACATTTTTATATTGTTAACATTCAACATGTACATTGCTTAAAATGCACACAGTCTAAACACTAAACCATAGGAATAATAGGTAATTTGGATCAGCGTTTCTCAACCCGTGGGTCGCTACCCAGAAGTGGGCCACAAGAATATATGAAAGGGTCATGAATAGATATAAAAAATGGATCAACAAAGTTTAAAAATGGATTCTCCTTTAAAGGAGAAAAACATGGCTTTTCACTTGCAGGTTGGCAGAGTTCTAGGCTGTGAGGGGTTGCTTGGGGCCTCCTATGGGACCAGCCATCAATGTTTACAAATGCGTCCTGGTACAAAAAAGCTTGAGAACCACTGATCTAGATCATGGTGTATGTATAAGAGTCCTAGTCAGGTGCCTGATGAATCAGCTTGTACGAAGTCCTGTGACCATCACACCAAGACCTTCAATGTGTATGCTTAGACAAGAGTATGGGGGAGTGGAAGTTGCCCAAGACCTACCACCCCACACTTTAGACCATTGAGGTAGAATCCAAAGGCCAGACCAAGTCCAGATGTTCAGTGCCTTGATGGTTGTAGCTCCTGCCAGAGAGCAACAGATAAGAACTTCTGCTGACTGCCTAACACCTCAGCAAGGTTGTATTTATGTCAGGATGATGTCCCTTAGCCTTTTTTCAGCCAAGGAATATCCACAAGGCAGTGAGGACTATGGTTTTAAGGCACCCTATACTCATTTTATTTTGGAGATTGCAACATTGTGGTATTTTATAAAAGCTACCCTGCCACGAGTAGCCCCACCATGTTGCCACCAGGCCCTCTAGTCAGATGCAATTTACAGTCATATTCAGGACCAACCATAGGAATAATAATAATAAATAATAACCACAATTGACCACTGAGGCCCCAAGAGACATTACAATTAAGATATGATTAACTCGTTAACCATGCCATAAATAGTAACTCTGCCATACAGTCAAGAAATGGGACAGAATGGGAAACTAGTCACAAAAATATTGCACAAAAGGTATGGCAGATATCTTGAGTGTGGTCCCAGGGCTGAGACTGACAATTAGCTGATTGTTAGACAGGCCCCACAACACATGGGAGGCTTGAACTGGATTTGCTATGGTCCTGGGGATGAGACTGACAACCATTTGGGATCAGCTGGTCTATAGGTACCTAGATTTTAAATTTGCCCAGACTTCCCCTGCACTGCCAAATACTAATGGTGCCACTGGGATCTGATCCCTGATGCCAAAATTGTGCATCCTGTCATGCATGTGACATGGCAAGAGGCACAATTACTGGGGTCAGGAATTGGAGACCATCACATCATTAAATGAACATGTGCCAGGGGACTGACTGATTGGTTTGCCTCTCTCATTGATGGGCACTAAGCTAGCAAGGAGTAAAGACAACCCTTTGGGTACTTGCTAAATTCCTCGGTATTTAATGCCTTGGAAACTGTTAGTTTTAGGATTGAAAGTATCTCTCCTGTTAGGAGATGGCTTCAGACAGGCTGGATCTCTTTTTCTCTGAAAGTTACCCACTGCTTCTTCCTTCCTTGAGTGAGTTGGACTGGGAACAAGGAATCATTCATCTGCACAGTACAGCGGGTTAAATTAGATCATTCTTGGGGAGACTTCCAACCCTATTATTCTAGGACCAGAGAACAAAGAATAACAGAGAACAAAGAATAACTTCCATGCATCTGGCAAGCAAGATCCAGCAACTGGAAAGAAAAATGCAACTTATTAGTTTTTGTTTCCAGAAGTACTTGGATGCTTTACAGTTTGTAAGTCTCTGCCTCCAAGGAGCTTACATTTTAAAGGCAGACACATAAAGAGAATAGAATAAAATGATGCAACATATATTGAATATTTCTTTCATATATAACATGTGCATTCTTAATAGGACATATACACTGTTTCCAAATAACTTCTATTTGTATGACTGCTACCAGAGCTGTTGCATATATCATGTTACATGCCAGAAGGTATTTTCCTTGGTCTATTTTAAACAGTATTCAAAAATTAAGAAGAACATTCAAATAATTGAGAAGGGTCTAAAATAAGTTAAGACTGGGTGTGTGTACACAAGAAGTTTTACTGTGCAGTAGAGCTAATTACTATGCAGTAAAATTCTGCATCTACATGTGCAGATGCTTACTGTGCAGTAAGGGGCTATAGTCACGAGTACATTTGCTACCTGCAAATGCAAGTAATAAATTTACTCATGATTAGTAACTGCACATTAGCTCATGTGTAGACACCTGACTGGGAGAAAATCTGCTCCTGTCAGCCGGGCAGCAGGGAGTGGGAGGTTGTTTCCTAAACCCAGGAGCTGCCAGGTACTGGGGCGTGCTTCACCTTTGGAGCCTTGGCAGGGACAATGTCCCCTTGCCCTGGTAGCAGGGACCTCCCAGCCCCAGCTCCGTGACTGGGGGGCTGGTGCTGGGAGATCCTTATCTCCCAGCCCAAGCTCTATGGTCACAGGACCTGGGTGGGGAGATCCTTATCTCCCAGTGCCAGCTCCACAATTACAGGGCTGGCACTGGGAGATGCTTAACTCCCAGCCCAAGTCCCACAGTTGTGGGACCTGGGTTGGGAGATCCTTATTTTCTAGTGCCAGCTCTGTGGTCTTGGGGCAGGTGCCAGGAGATAATGATCTCCCAGCCTAGGTCCTGTGACCATGGGGCTCAGGCTGGGAGATAATGATCTCCCAGCCCCACCCCATGATTGTGGAGTGGGGGATGGGAGTTCCCTGCTGCTGCTGGAGCAGGGGGACATTGTCCCCACCCAGGCCTTGGTGGTTGTGTGTGCCCCAGCAGCAGGCAGCTCCTGGGGGCATGGAGCAATGGCCCAGCCCCCCACCAAGAGACAGTTGTCTCCTAGTTCCTGGGCTAGCACCCAGGGGGTGGAAGCATTTACTTGAGAGTAAACTGTAGTAGTAGTTTACTTGAGAGTAAACTGCTTCTGGACCTTTTGCATATGTAGATGCGCCCACAAAAAAAAGTTTACCCTTTAATTTTTCTTGCACCCCACTGGGATGGCTTTGAACATAGTATAATAATGATCAAATGTTCAGAGAATTTCTGTTTCTAATTGCAACAGAACAAGTTTCCACCTTTTGTGAGACTTTAGCTTGTTTAAACAAAACCATCCAAGTTTCTGTCATGTTAATTAACATAAGCTTTTTGTTGTATTTTCAAAATTCAGGTGTGAAAATTATCCTTGCAAAGGTTATGCAGTTATTTATAGTCCTCTAATAATTAGTTTTTTTACTTTTTAACCAATAATAATTGAGATTTTCCCTGTTAATTGAAAACCACCTGCAATGACTATCTTCTGGCCAGGTAGAGACCAGAAGAATACTAAACTGATCCTTATTTATAAGGGCTTTCCAAGGATTTCACCCATAAAAGGAATAAAAGTAATCAAAGCAAATTGCTTCATTGTTCTGGAGTTCAGCCAACTGCTTCTGCTTAAATAGGGTTGTTTCTGCATCACTCAAGGCCTGGAGTAGCTAAACTAATTTTATCTATAGTACTTTGCAAGAAATGTTGTTTGAAAACAGTTGAAGTTTGGTTACAGAACAATAACCCAATCCTGGTAACTACCAATATTTTCCAACCTAAAAATTGGTTTTTACTGTGAAATTTTATTTTAACTTTTATCCAGCATTAGTTACCCTGAACTGCAGCACAGAAGTAAGGATGATTGACTGGTATCAGGCATCAATAGAAGATGATCATTTTGGTGATAGTCAAGCAATCTGACATTTGGGAGAGAATTATATAGAGGGCATTGTAGATATGAATGTACAGGTTCCCAGGGTTATAGGGGATTTAGCAGCCATACTTTGTTTTATTCCAAAAATGATGTTTCCAGCAATGCAACAACCATATTTAAAAATTCAAATACTGAGGAAAAGATCTATTAATGAATTATAGTAGTAAATTTACTTGGAATGTTTCCTGCAACATGGGGATGGTTGGATAATATGTAAAATGTCAAGGTGTTGCTGGCTTGGATGAAGCTGATCATTCTTGATATAGTGAATGCATGAAAACTAATTTTGTGAAAGGACATCACATGAAAATTTCCTTTAGACCTTCAAAGTATGTATCATTAACCTCTTATTTGAAGATCACATCAGTTATAGATTAAGAGTCTCTCTGGCCTTCATCATTCCTGGCAGAGGGCAAGGTAGATGTGCACCTTATAGCCTAACTAAATCAGAGATGCATGAGCTTTCATGAGCTACAGTTCATTTCATCAGTTCTTATGAAAGGGCATTTAGAGAGTATGCTATCAAATAAGAATAGCGATTTAAATACAAAAGACGGGGAAAGGAGGAGAAGGGGGAAGGAAGGAGTGAGAGCTGTGCTGAGACAGGCAGAGGGGGTTGGCAAGAATGACAAAGTCATAAATCCATGGAGATCCATAGGAGCTGGATTCCTGCCATTTTTTGGACAGGAAGGATTTTATCCTGTTCACAAAAAATGACAGGGATGAACAGCAAGTCCATGTAGCAACCTGTGACCCAAGCTCTGCCATCCTGGGATAGTAGATTTTGGCATGATAGATTCCCTGGAGCCACGGAGGAGGAGGGTGAGAGGCACACCGTTTTGGGATGCTGGAGGACTGAGCGATGCTCCATGGTGCTATGTGTAACTATACAGACATGACACATGGTGCTAGAAATTGTCCTGCTGTTGAGAAGTTGCTGCTGGAAAGAACGAAAATTTTGTTGTAGAGTTGCCGTATGTGTTTACTCTGACAAAGCGTTTGAATTTCTGTATGCTTGCTTTTTGAAACACTGAAAGGGTATATTGTGTATTTTTTGCTACAAATGTAATGCCTGCCCATGGCTTCACTGAGTTAAGCCATTATACGTTTTTAATAACATTTATAGTAACTTTTTTTTTTCACAACATACCATTCTGCTTCAAGCATATGGAAATAACAAGTGACCTGCACATTAGGGACAAATAAATGACTGGCATCTGTCACAGTTCCTTGTCTGTAAATGATTTGCTGTCTCAGCTGAAGGAAATCCAAATGCCTATTGTTTAGATATAAGCATAATTATTTCCTCATCAACTGACATACGTTTGTTAGAACATACAATATTGCCTCATGCTAGCCACTCTAGGGCATATCAAACCAAACTTAGAGATGCTTTTGTGTTCTGGGTGATGTCAAAATATTGTGGTGTGAGAGAGAGAGAGAGTATGAAACATTAATATTTAATTACTTAACATTACATAATGAGATATATTATATAATATAGTATTATTACATAATATTTCTTATGTAATATTGAATAATTAAATATTAATGTTGTGTACTGTCACATACATGCTTAGCAATATTGTGACATCATCACCCAGAGCACAAAAACATCTCTAAGTCTGATTGGCTTGATATGCCCCAGAGTGGTTAGCATAAGGTAATATTCTATCTATCTATCTATCTATCTATCATATTTCTTTTGGGGGACTAACATTTCCCACCTCCTCAGTATGTCTTTTCTTGAAGATAATAGCAAATGGCTGGAACAACCTGCAGTCTGTGTGTCAGTGCTACAGCTTTCTTTTAGTTACCAAGTGCTGTTGGCATGAGTGCATTTTATTTATAGGATTTTTCCCATAGTTATTACTGTAGCTTTGGAATGTAATGAATTCATACCCATTTTATGTAGGGGGATACAGATAGATAGCATGGCGCACACGTGCTCATTTAAGAATTTAATAGACACTTTAAAGTAAAGGATGTTTCCATTAAGCTAAAGCTGAGATGGGGAAAGGAAGAGGACCAAAGTGGAAAATTATGACTAGGAACAGATTTCAGGCAGATAACAGCTTTCAAATATCTGAATGGCTATTAAGTGACTACTTTCACAGGACTAGAAGCAGTGACCTTAACCTGTAGCAAAGGAAATTTAGGTTGGAGATTAGGAAGAACTTTCTGATTATGAGGGTGGTCGAGCATTGGAACAGATTACCTAGAAAAGTTATGGA
>NW_005843367.1:57236-60839 GCF_000455745.1 Alligator sinensis | reverse complement strand
TTCCCTGGAGATTTTCAAGAACAAGTTAGACAGAAACTTGGCAAGGATGGTTTAGTCAGGGATCATCTATCCTTGAGCAGGAGATTGGACTAGAAGATGATTCCATTACATCCTTTCCAGCCTTATTTTCTTATGATGCTTTGCTGTGGAGGGGACGGAGAGGTGAGGACGACAAATTAAATGATTATAACGGTACCTTCTGACCATAAAAACTTATGATATATATTAAAGCATGCCTATGCTCATTCACATCATCATCCCAGTCTCCATCTAGTGCTCCTACAATTTTTGAGGGTTTTGTTCAATTTAATGTAATCTTTTTTGTACCAAAGAGGAAAATCCTGCATATTTGTTCTGAGTATTTGTGGAGCAAGGGGTTTAAGTAATGCCAATTAAAACAGTGGGACATGGAAGACTGCAGAAGGCTTCTGAACTACTGACTCTGCCATGCATCTTCATGATCACATAGTGAATCTTTATATCATCTGAAAAGAGGCAAGAGAGAAAAAAAGAATGGAAGAGCTGTCACTCATATTCTATGTAGCAAACAGAACTCTGCCCAAACCTATCAAATAAAATTTCTTTAAAAAATGAGATTTTTCTCAAATATGTTTATTTTGAAATAAAACAAAGTCCTCACTCCCCTAAAAATCCACAGATCTTTAACAAATGTAAAGCAGAGAGGCTGTTCTATCATGTGTCATTAATGTCCTCTAAAACATAATGGAAACAATGTACACTTGGATAAGCAAATAACTTTGAAACTGGAACTGAGCAATCTAGATGTAATGAATCATTTATATGAATTTAGTTCTGTTTTCTGTTTCACTCTTATGAATTTGTTCATCATTCACAATTTTTCAGCAAACACTTAAAAATATATTTCAGCCTTCTGGATTGCTCACAAACCACTTACTTCATGTGCCTGCCAGTTATTCATTATTGTTGGCACACAATTTGTCATTTAAGTTGCCTGGCACCCTGATTGGATCACTGAAAGTTTTAAAACCAGAAGGGAAATAAAAGAAGTTTCAATGTGATTAAGAGAAGCTGATCTTGATAGGCATATATTCATAGAAATCTGTTCCACTACAATGTTTTTTGGGGCAGAGGCAGAAATTCTGTATATGAATATTCATGGAAGTAAAAAAAAAAAAAAGGTAATTGAAGTAATTTTTACTCAAATATTTGCACCTATTTTTTTTATTATTTAGCTAGCTCTACTTGAGGTATTAATACTAGATATTTTCAGAGAGACTATTGTTTCTCTCATGAAGAAAAATATGTGAACTAGGCTCCTGAAAGACGTTAAAGTAAAGGCATGATGGGATCTGATGCGGAATCCCAACAGTCGTGCTTTCTGCTATGCTACACGTGAAGGGGAGGAGGCACAATTATGGATCCCACATTAGATCCCATATTGCTAGTGCCAGGGGAGCCTGATTCTAGGTTCTCTCTGCAGCAGCAGGTAGCAAGCATGGCTCCCTGTGCCACCTCTGACTGGGAACCCCAATCAGTTGAGCAGTACTCCTTGTTCCAGAGTGCACAGGAGTCTTGAAAGGCGCCCATGTGCTCCAGAGGTTGGACACTGGCCATGTGCTCAATTAAAGGTGTGATAGGAATCAGTCACAAAGTTGTTACAGATATTTTATGGGCTGCAGTTTCTGTCCCCTTCTCATACTTGAATCTAGGATGAGGGACTTCCCTCCCTCCATGTTGATTTGAGGGGGAAACCTCATCTTGGACTTGAGTAACTACGGTAATTTTAAAGATCAGACAAAGATACCATTTATATACATTAATGGAACTTTTCAATCTGTTAATGTTATGTTCCCAAGTATCTACTTGGTTCAAAGAGGTTCATAAAAAGTTCAAGTCCTACTTATACCCCAGATCCCCATAGCATAACTGAGAAGGAGGAAACTGGGACAGCAACCCCAGGTTCTGCCTTTGTGGGAGGTGCAAAAATAGCTGCAGTTGCAGTTGGTGGTTAAGTGTATGATGGCCACCAGCATCACAACAGCCACCGCTGCCCCATGAGGAACTACTGCCTCAGGCACAGAGCTGCCCTGTTTTTCCCTGACCACAGTGAAGCCAAGCATAGTTTGGCATGGGGGTCTCTGTCTGCCAAGCCAGTTACAAGATGAGATCTCAGGGGTGGATCCAGAGGGATAAGGGTAGTGCATTTGAATCCCTTCTCCCCACACTCTTTGGCTGTGTGGCACATGTGGTTCCTGTGGCAGAAGGCCACCTCTGTTTTTCCCCAAAAACTCTGCTCTGTGACAATTTGGTTAGGATGGGCCCTGCAGAGGGTACACACCTTACCCTATCTCTTTAGGTAACTTGAGCTGAGGGAGGGGGGAAACCTGCTCCATCTGCCTACATGACTGGCATCACATACCTGGGTGAGGGGCTTGCTCCCTGGGGAGCTAGGAACTGCCAGTGTGCCTAGCAACTAGTGATACATTTCAAATTGGTTGGCTGACAGCCAACAGGTGCTGGCCTCCATTGGACCAGGTAAATGAGGTCACAAGGGCTGTATAAGTTAACGACTGCCCAGGGGGAGGGGGCAGCAGCCATTAGGAAGACTCAGAGAGAGAGAGAGAGAAGAGCTGAACCATCTGAAACTTGCTCTCTCTCTCAAAACTCATGATCAAGGAACTGCCTGCCTCCAGACGAAATCTCCACCTGCCTCTGGATGATACTTATGAGTAAGCTACCTGAGATCTAACTCGATATATAGCTTGCAGTAACTCAGATGCGTGATTAAAGGCTACCCAGCCATGCCAGTTTGCTCTATGGGATTTCTCTGATATTGATCTACCCTGTACCCTGTTCCAACCCTACCCCTTGTAACCAATAAAGTTCTCCTTTGTACCTAGTGTGGGAGACTTATTAGGAGTGGGTCTAGATTATGCCTTGGGGTCTCCTTGTTTCGGCTGACTAAAGGAGACCACTACGTGTGCTTCCGACTGTGGGAAGCGTCCCAAGTTCTTGAAGTGAATCAAGTACCCTCAAGGGCTACTAGGCCTGTGTTTCTCAGGGTGTGCAGAGTCAGAATCAAGCCCATCCCTGGGTGGCGGCAGTGTTACCCCCCAGGCTAGCGGGTGTGCTTCAGGAAGGGGGTCAGCCAGGCGTGAGGTGCCCCCAGGGAGGCACTCAGAGCCTGGAAGGTGGTCGGGCTCAGTGAGGTGGGTGGCTCAATGCAGGAGCGCCCCCTACAGGCCCACCACAGTTCCTGTCAGACCTCCATAGGTTGAGCTTAACTAGCCCATCAGCTTGGCATCCTGCTAAAACTGAACAAGTACAGTGAGGTCAGAGGTTGCAGGGAACCACACTGATCAGGCAGTGAGGTCAGAGAACTTACTGGGCATGCAGAACTCTGGTAGAAGCTGTACTAGTTAGCCAGTATGCTCAAAGAGGTCCCGAGTATGCTGTCGGTGGTAGTGGCATCAGTTCCTTGATATGAGGATGGCTGTCTTCCAGTAGTTAGGGACGTCACTAGTAAGCCCAGAGATAATTGATGAGGCCAATCTGAGATCTGTATGATATGGCAAACAATTCCAGAAGGAAGCACTAGGTCCTCGTGACGTTGGGTCACAG
>NW_005843367.1:45224-57205 GCF_000455745.1 Alligator sinensis | reverse complement strand
TTCCCTTTGTCTCTCTCACCTATTCACCTCTATCATGAGAAAAGTTTGCTTGAAATGGTCAATTCCTTGTCATAGGTCACAGCCTTATTGAGGTTGATTCAGTGCTAGTTTCCCAGGTACTGATGTTAATATCACATTTCTTCTGATGGGCCTTCCAGGTGTCTTTGAATCTCTTTTGCCAACCTCTTGGCATAGGACCTGTTTTGGGGGCTGATTGTCAGGCATCTTTATGTCCTATCCAACAGAGCTGGTGCTGTATAAATGAGGCTTCAATACTGGTGGTGTTTGTTTGATCCAGAACACTGGCATTCATTCTTCTATCCTTCCAAATGATATGGGAGATTTTCTGAAGACATTCACGGATGGTAACATTCCAAGGCTTTCAGTTGTTTCTGCTAGGTTTCACATGCAGGGTAGGGATGACAACAGCCGGGTAGACTACCTGGACATTCCCAACAGAGCCAAAGGGGGTGTGGCCACACCCTCCTCTCCTCCCTTCCTGGATCTACCCATGCGGGGGGGGTGGGGGGGGTGCTTCTAACCCTTTCTATTATGTATTTAGGTTGGAAGTAGAAAATTAAGTCACTACCATTTTATTTAGTCCTAATAATGTGGCAAATTAATAAAACTCATCTTTGGGTTATTTCTTATAAGAACTTTGGGAAGCATTGGGAAGTTTATTCATATTGATATTCTGAACATAATGTGCACCATCATGCAGTAATTAAATAGTCCATACTGTTCATATTTATGATTGCCTATTGAAATTTCCTACTTCTGGCATTACTGGAGAGACTAAGAATGAAATCCTGGCTTCACTGAAGTCAGTGACAAAACTCCTATTCATTTCAATGGAGTCATGATTTCACCACTGGAACTTACATGATGGCATGAAAGTGAACCTTAAATCACTTGAATGTTTTCTCCTGTTGATTTAAAGTTCACTGTTGGCTATGTCTGCAAGGAAATAGTTCTCAGTCGGAGGAAGATATTTATAGATGTTTGGAAGTTATATTTAGGGGTAAATATCAGTGGCAGGATCTAGCAGGCATGCAGAGTGCTTACCCCTTCCCACAAAATTGAATAGTGTTTTTATTACCAATGAGTTTAGTGTTTAGAGGTGGGCCTCAGTACATCATTATGAAATCCCAGCATGAGTAAAATTGAGATTGGTCAGGTGTAGCTGTTGGCAAAGTGTTCATAGGCATCTGGATGGATGCAGAAGTGAGAATTTATAACAGAGTACAAATCACAAGATCACAAATAACAAATTGTCAGACAAATGGGTGAGAGTGGAACTGGGTTTGCATAAAGTTTGAAATGTGAAACTCTTGATTTAGTAAAATCAAAATTAGGATGCAAATCTTGCTGGAAGAGGGGGTACTCTCCCATTAATTCCATATCTCTCCCTTCCTTGTACACAGAAAATGAAACAGGGAAATTAAGTGACTTGCCATGGTCATAAGTAACTAAATTGGGAATAGAGCCCTAGATTCTGACTTCCAGTTTTTTTTGGTCTGACTTAAATTAAAAGAATATTGCAGTTTTCAATTCAAATATTACATAATGAATAAACAGGGAAAATAAAACAAACCAACACCAAAACAAAAATAAACCAAGAAAAGAAAACAAGTGTGCAAAGGCGGTCTGGGCTGCCTCAGGGAAGGGTAGTTGTGAAAAGTAGTACCAGTAAACCACATTATAATTCACACAATATAGTCTGTTTTAAATGTTAACTGTAATGCATTAATGGTATAAATATAATTATAGTTTCACCATTTAACTTTTTACATCCCTAGTTTGAAGTAGGTCCACGTGCCATGTACCTCCATGTCTATTGTGTCAGTGTGATATAGAAAAATATAGACTTGTAAGCAAAGATAGACTTGTAAGCTCAGTATAAGATGTTTGTTGTTTGTGAGGGTTATATATATATATAAGCTCATTGTACCAAGGAATAAATGCAATAAAAACTTGGGATAGGAAATATTGGTATTATTTGTAGCTGGATCTCTGCAATAACGCCCATGAGTACTGTGCCTCCATTACTTTTCTAGGAGGTAACTATTTTCAACTATTTTCAATGAAGCAACTGAAGCAGTGGCAGATACGAAATGTAGGCCAAGGTTGAGCAAGTGATGCTTCCCCTGGGTGCCCTTGAAAATGTGGTTATTAAGCAATCTATCCATAGAGGCTGTGTGCCCAGTGAAGAGAGGCTCTTTATGCGGAAGAGCAGGTGTTAATACAGAACTAGAGAAAAATCTATCTACGGAGAGGACACTACAAAAGGCAGATTCAAAGTGCAAACTAAGTTATAATTAGATTTATTATTGAAGCTCTTTTAAAAGTTTGAGTCTCCCCACTGGAATCTTGAGTGCCATCTCTTTTCTTTCAGGAAAATGCTACTACTTTGCTCCTTGGTTAAATTCAGAGCTGTAGGTCTCATCTTTTCCATCACACTGTTCAGAGAGTTAAAAGTCAGTAAAATAGTATGAGATACCACAATCTTCTAATTAATTTTAATAAAATATATCTGTGCTGTTGCTGCTACCACTGCTCTTATGCCATCTTCTTTTATCCAAAAAATGGAGAGCTGTAAAGGAGCAATGCAACTGGGAGAAATCCTGTGCATGTGCAGGTGATGTTTTGAGTATTTTCTGATGGCATAATTAAACAAACGGAAAAACTGATGAGTTAAAATGATGGCTGCCAAAAATATTTAATTGTAATTATTATCAAGTTAACACCCAGGAGTTATATTTGCAATTCCTCCAATGTAAATAACCATAGCTTTTCAATTCTCTAAAGACCTTCACAGTGCAGTGGGTAGAACACCTGATATAATAACAGTATTATAATAGCGCCAAGGATATGCACCTGTGATTTTTTTTTTTTACTTGTAAATTTTGTTCATGTTTCATAAGAGGCTCAGAGCTTGTTTGCATGGGGAATTTACTTTACAATAAGCTAAGGTCTGAGTTTACAGCACAATTTGTCCTTCCCGCTAACATCATTAGTGGACAAATCAGAGCATGTATTTAGAAATGGACCAAGTTTAGTATACTAAGAATGTCCATACAAGGAGTTAATATGGAGTAGATAGTGTGCTAAATATTCACGCCACAGCTTAGTACACTCTGAAGAAGCCCTCAATTGTAGTAGTTACCAAATGTAGGCTTCTTCAGTTAAATAATTTGTTAAATAATTTATTTTGGCTAGATGATATATAACAATATTCACTAATATTATGCCTATGGGAATACAGGCCTTTCTTTAAAACTATCCTTAGCAACTACTCATTTGCCATGTTTTATGCTTATCTCTATATTATGAGATGCAGTTATACACAGTGTATCTGAATACTCCAAAGCTTTTCAATGATTTTTGGTGTGTACTGTTGTACAGTACAACATACAGATTTTGTCTGGCTTTAGATGCAATGCTCAACACCTTGTGGGCATTTAACAGTTATCTCTTAGTACTATTGCAGGCTAATACTGTTAGACCCGCAGGGACTTATGTGTGTGTGTGTGTGTGTGTGTGTGTGTGTGTGTGTGTACGTGTGCACACACACATACATACACACAAAGTCACATAATTGTTTTCTTTACATTAGTGTCTTATTTACATTTTTCACTTACCTGTTGGGATACTAATAGCATTATCTATTTACATATTTTCATTTAGTTTACCTGCTTGTAGGAAAGCATAATAATTTGGATTAATTCCCTCTTCTCCTTTACCCCACTTTTGCAGGAAATTAAAGATTCCTCTTTGGAAGGTATATATGTGCTGAGACTCTAACTACATAAAGGAAGCCAGCAGGCAACTCTCTGACACCACATACTACAAAAAACTAGAGGAAGATCCTCCTACCCTTTTCACCTTAAAACTCAAAACTACCATCAAATCATTTCCATCTGAACTACAAGAAAAACTGCAGAACTTGATCTCCCCCACTACCCAACCCAGGAACTTTTTACATGTTCCCTAAAATCCACAAACAAGGGAACCCTGGCAGACTTATGAGATCCAGCCATGGAACCCTAATAAAGGAAATACCAGGTTTCATTGAATCAATCCTAAAACCTCTTGTCACCCAAAGAGCGAGTTTTGTCCAAGACACAACAGCCTTTCTAAACAACTTAAAAACATAGATCGCCTTCTCGGCAACACCCTGCTAGCCATCATGGATGTGACCAGCTTATATACCGATGGCAGACTTATGAGATCCAGCCATGGAACCCTAATAAAGGAAATACCAGGTTTCATTGAATCAATCCTAAAACCTCTTGTCACCCAAAGAGCGAGTTTTGTCCAAGACACAACAGCCTTTCTAAACAACTTAAAAACATAGATCGCCTTCTCGGCAACACCCTGCTAGCCATCATGGATGTGACCAGCTTATATACCGATATTCCACACCAGGATGGCATCCAAGCCTGCCTTACATATCTACAAGAGCACAATTATAACTCACAGTACAGACCTAAAGATATTGCTGAACTTATACGCTTCATCCTCACACACAACTTCACTTCAAAAACCAACACTTTCTCCAGACCATGGACACAGCTATTGGCAGCAAAATGGCTCCACAATATGCCAACCTTTTTATGAGCCACCTAGGCTTTCACTCAACAAGGATACTTCTCCAGAGAGATGAACTGCACATCATTAGTTATGAAAAAGCCACCTGGATACCATGTGAAGAATTGCTGCAGAACAGAAAGAAAATCCTCATCAGTTGCACACCATTAGTTATGACATATCATCCCTCCCTGGAACCTATACAAAATATCCTCAAACAGTTGCAGCCCATTTGCAAATTTCCTATGGTCCAGAACACACCAAATGGATCTAGACCATACATACCATGATAAGAAATGTAAAACCTGCCAACATATCTTCACCACCCCCACAATAACTACACGCCATAACAGAACCATCCACATTCCTGGATCTTATACCTGCACCTCCAGAAATGTAATATATCTCATCCAGTACACAAAATGCCCTGATGGAGAATATGTAGGAGAAACCAAACAACTGCAACGTACCAGAATGAACGTACACTGAAACTCTATCAAAGACAAGAATACCCAATTACCTGTGGGGGCACATTACTCACAAGATAACCACTTTCTCTCCAATTTCTCAGTTCTTCTCTTCCAAGGGTATTTACAAAACCCCTTTTGCAGATGAGCCTACAAACTTCACTTCATCAACCTACTGGATACAAAAAATCATGGACTAAATATAGACGTTGGATTTATGGCACATCATAACCTGCCTAACATCTGATACCTCAGGTAACCTCTCTACCATTTACCAGCAATATCTTATTACCAGGTCTACATTCCTCTTCCCCCCTTCCCCACCTGTTTCTCACCCATTATCTGCCATAATTTGCATTTTCACTGACTGGCATTCTTCCATACTGGCCTCTGGCTTCTATTTTATCCCATGCAGGAAGAGCACATGACAACTGCAGATGCTTCCTCTGCCTGAAGAAGTGTGTTTGTGCCTGAAAGCTCGCAAAGAAGAATTTTTCCAACTATTTTAGTTGGTCTAATAAAAAATGTAGGATTTACTCAAAGAACCTTGTCTGCCCAAGACTCTGTAACTGCATTCTCTCTATATTTAGCAAGCTTTCTCTATATTTCCCTATGTAGACAATTTACTTTAAATAGCTTGAAGGCTGGGGGGATATCCGGTCAAATGATGAAAAATGGTCACAGAACAAACTCAGATTAGTGATACATTTTTCTCTTAGTGAATGAGACTACACTAGGCAAGTAATTACTGGTAGGGGAGAATGCTTATGTTGTGAAATTGAGGCAGGGTAACTTCAGGAAAAAAATATACTTGTGACGATACACCACTATTTAGTTCATGCTTTGAGTTGATGAACTGTGTGTGGATACAGCTCAGAACCATGTTATTCAGAATGAAACAGTGATATTGTGGTGGGTTCAGGATACTGCTCAGTTCACACAGTTTCTCAGTCTTTAACACTTCCCACAGTCCTTTTATGTCCCTAGGTGTATGGTCTCATAGGAACACCAGAGTATCAGTCTGTACTCAACATCCATCCTCAAAAGTTAACTCACAGTGCTGAGCCTTTCTCAGACCCTGAGAAGCAGCTTCCAGCTCACCGCTGCTCAATCCACACACAATCCTCCTTCTCCGGTGGTCTCTGTTTCTGTTTTCAGCTCTCAGGAATCCAACTATCCTCTCTCAGGTCTCTCTGTGTCCCTGAAATCCCTGTTTCTCCCAAGCCTCCCTCTAGAAGTCTCTCTAGCTGTATCTCTGTGTTCTCAAATCCATCTGATCCTATTTGTCTATCTTCCTTGGCTCCTTCCCCACAAGCCCTTGTTTTTTTCTGGAATTCTCTAGCTTCCCCTCCCTGGAGCCCCTTTGACTTCCTGCACCCACTACTTATCTCACTCAGCTGGCTCAGTCCTCCTGAACAGTCTATAACTAGGGTTACCTCTCACCATTGGCGATGCATAGGTGAGATACGAGGGGGCACATGCCCACCCTGAGATTGGCCCTCGCCGGCTGGGAAGTGGGGGGCAATGCCTGGTGCACCCCCTGAGATGTGGAGGTGCTGAGAGAAGCACCAGTGGCACTTCTGGGTTTGCCACCAGCACTTCTGCCAGTGGCAGCAATTGGCCTCTGGGCGACTCCCCTCCTCCTCCCTTGGTTGGTGATTGGCCACTGGTGCTCCCCCAGGATCAGGACACATCAGTTGCCCATGCCTCTCACAGCTGGGCTAGAGCTTCTGCAGCATTCAGTCTATCACCAGGCCCCTTGAGGTGGCAGTCTGCTACAGATATTTATTTAGCTAACTTTTTTTTCACTCATAGTTTAGTCTCTGGAGGTAATACTTTTTTATACTCCATACAAACATTATAAAGCAAACCAGCAGACAACTGCAGTGAAAAGTCAAAATTCTGGTTCATTTTTCTATAACAAAATATTGATATATTTTGATACTAGGCAAGGGTATGCCTTATTTAAACCACAATAGAACAACTATTCTTGCTCTAGGGCTTCAGGGCTACAACCCTCCTGCAACTGCTCCTGGCGTTTTAACTCTAAGTGGGAGCCAAGCTTTTTGGCTGACATGCCATAAAGTAAGTCCCTCTCTCTCACTGAATACCTCTCAAATCCCTTTTCCCTGCCCGGGACTTTGTTCTGCTCTCTCCTCCCTTCCTGATCCAATAATCTACTCTCCTCCCTGCTTTATCTGCACTATTCATCATACTCCCTGCCAGATCTGCCATGAGTCAAATACTATGGCTGCACATGCTCAGAGAGTGATAGTCGATGGTACCAAATCAACATGGTGCATGGTGACCAGTGATGTCTCCCAGGGCTCCGTTCTTGGACCTGTACTCTTTAATGATCTGGATTTGGATTCTGGTGTCAGAAGCGGACTGGCTAAGTTTGCTGATGATGTCAAACTATGGGGATGTGTGGTCATGCTAGAAGGTAGGCTGGTGATTAAGGCCAACCTCGACAGTCTCACAAGGTGGGTGAATCAAAACCTGATGGCATTCAACACAGAGAAATGCAAGGTGCTCCACCTCGGGAGAAATCCCCCCATCATACTTACAGGCTTGGGAGTCCTACACATGCTTGCACCATGACTGAAAGAAACTTAGGGGTCATGATTGATCACAAGATGAACACGAGCCACCAATGCAGTGCCGCAACTGGCAAAGCAAAATAAACTCTGGCTTGGATCTACGGACGCATCTCAAGCAAGACCCAGGAAGTCATCCTCCCACTTTACTTGGCCTTGGTGAGGCTGCAGCTGGAATACTGTACCTAATACTGGGCTCCGCAATTCAGAAAGGATGTGAAGAAGCTTGAAGAGTCCAGAGGAGAGGCACATGCATGATTAGAGGACAAGGAAGCAGGCCTTATGAGGAGAGGCTGAGAGCCATGGGACTCTTCAGCCTGGAAAAGCAAAGGCTCAGGGGTGACTTGGTGGCAGCCTATAAGTACATAAGGGGTGTGTATTAGGAAATGGGAGAACATATGCTCACTAGGGCACCCCAAGGGAAGACAAGGTCTAACAGTTACAAACTCCTGGAATACTATTTTAGGCTGGACATAAGAAAAAAACGTCTTTATTGTCCGAGTCCCCAGGGCCTGGAATAGACTCCCCCTTAGAGGTGGTGTAAGCACCTACGCTGGACACTTTCAAGAAACACTTGGATGCCTATCTTGCTGGGACCATTTGACCCCAGCTGACTTCCTGCCCCTTGGGCAGGGGGCTGGACCTGATGATTTAGTGAGGTCCCTTCCAGCCCTAATGTCTATGAAATCTATGAAGTCTATGCTACTTGTGGCATGTGTGCTACAGATTGGCCATGCTCCTCTAGATACTTCAGAGTTAAAAATAGACTGAGATCAGGGAATGGTATTTTTACATTCTTTCCATGTTGGATAAAAGTGAATATAGATGTGCTGGCATGCTGAATGGTGTACCAAGGGGACATTTGTTATCTAGTTTGTACAGATTTGACCAACAAATGCCCTGATTTAGCAAAGTGCTTGATCACGTGTCATAGAGCATTTGTCTCAATTGGTATGAATAAGTTAATGGGAGTTGAATATGTGAAGCTAACATGCTTTGTGTAGCAGGTTGGCAGTTCAGTCTTTAATTCTCTGGGCAAACGTGTCCCACAGGATAATATGTAAACCATCCATCAGCAACCAAATAAATACATAAACAATAAAGGTTTAACTTACAACCTATGGTCTTTCCCAGACCCTGAGAGAGTATTCTGGCTTGATGCTGCAGCTTCTAGCTATGCAGCCTTCCCTCTCTCCCCTAGCTCTCTTCCATGGGAGTTTTTAACTTTCCCTGGACCAACCAGTTATCCTCCTCAGCTGGTCCAGTCCTCCTAGGTAGGCTTGTAATCACTTTCTTACTGCCTGCAGCTGGGCTGAAGCCCCTGAGACCTGCAGCCTGCTACACATTGTTAGAAGCATAAGCACATATTCAAGTTATTATTGATTAGGTCCTAAATTATATTAGTGGGGATCACAGTAATAAGTATTTATTGAGAAAGAAAATAAAACCTGAAGAGAGTTATTTTGTTTTGGTTTATTTTTACAAAATTCGTAGTTTTAGAAACAGATCCAAAGATTTATTTTCATGATAAATTTATGTAGTCTATTTTGGTGTTGGTCAACTTTTTTGCCCAGTGGGCTGGCTGGTTGGGTAGTGCCCAGTCCATCCATGGACTGTATCTGGCTGGTGGTCCCAATCTGACACTCAGTACAGGTGTGGTGGGGCCCCATTCATTCATGCACAAGGGACTGGGAGGACAACCTGGTCCCAATCCAGCTGCATGTGGGAAGAGTGTGGGAAGAGTACCTTGATCTCCATCTGGTCCCAGGTGTGGGAAAAGGGGCATGACCCAGTCCTGGCCCAGCCCCATGGAGGAGGGGCTGTCACCCAGCTCTGACACACACACAGATCATGGGGGGAATTTGGCAGCAGGGGAGGGTGATGATATTAATTGCCACTGCTCCCCTGCCACCAAATTTATTGACTTGTGGGGAGTCCTGTGAGCTAGATGCCATGGCTCCATGTGCCAGATTTGGCCCACGGGCCTTAGGTTAACCACCTCTGATCTATTTCAATTGTAAATTTACATATATGAAAATCTATCATTATTATATTTGATCAAATCTTAAATGATATCAGTAAAACTAATGAGAATTAAAATGTTTGCTTCCTTCAGAAATAACTTGAAAGGTGGCCATCTAAGTGATCCTGAAGCCTGCAAGAGAGCTTCTTGCATATTGTTGATTTGATTATGGATAGTATCTACTGTCCTACAGCTTATTAATCATAACATAAGGCAAAAAATGGGAGGCTGTAATGTTATGGGACCAGATTCTTCAGTCTTTAAACCAAAATCCAATGACTCCATTATTTTTCCTAAATGAGAAGTACAGGGGTTTGGCCCTTGGTTTGTAAACTCTTTAGATATATGGAATGGGTTGAATAACCATCCTTAGCTCCTATTGTTCTTGCTGTCTTGTCCTTTTAGGACTCAGGGCTTCCAGTAGAATTTACAGCTATATGGCCTTCAATTTTAGTAGAAGTTTTTTTAGTATTGCAGTAGTGCCTGGCAGCCTCCCTCATAAACAAATCCCCATTGTTCCAGGCTCTGTACTAACACAAAACCAGGCCACCCAGTCAGGTGCGTGGCCAACTGGCTTAGGGACTGCACCCAGAGAGTGGTGGTGAATGGGTCATTCTCGGCTTGGAAGGAGGTGAGCAGTAGGGTCCCGCAGGGTTCGGTCCTTGGGCCGGTGTTATTTAATGTCTTCATTGATGATTTGGACAAGGGTGTGGTGAGCACCCTTTCTAAGTTCAAGGATAATACCAAATTATGGGGCAAAGTGAATACACCAGAGGGCAGGGAGCAGTTACAGGCCGACCTGGACAGGTTAGATCAATGGGTGGAATGTAATAGGATGCAATTCACCAAAGATAAATGTAAGGTGCTCCACCTAGGAAGGAGGAACCCCCAGCACACCTACAGGTTGGGGGATGTCCTCCTCAGCAGCTCAGAGGCTGAGAGAGATCCTGGAGTCATAGTTGACTCCAAGATGAACGTGAGCCGGCAGTGTAACGAGGCCATCAACAAAGCCAATCACACCTTGTCATGTATTAGCAGATGCATGATCAACAGATCAAGGGAGGTGATGCTCCCCGTCTATGCAGCATTGATCAGGCTGCAGTTGGAGTACAGTGTCCAATTTTGGGTGCCGCACTTCAAGAGGGACATGGAGGATCTGGAGAGGGTTCAGAGGGCCGCTCACATGATTAGTGGTCTCTGTGAAAGACCCTATGAGGAGAGGTTGAGAGATCTGGATCTCTTCAACGTATACAAAAGACGGCTGAGGGGTGACCTTGTAGTCATCTATACGTTTATCAGGGGAGGACAGCAGGGAATTGGGGATGCGCTGCTTACCAGAGTGCCCCAGGGAGTGACTATGAATAATGGGTGAAAACTAATGGAGAGTAGATTTAGGTTAGACATTAGGAAGAATTTTTTTACAATAAGGGTGGCCAGAGTCTGGAATGGGCTTCCAAGAGAGGTGGTGCTGTCACCTAACTTAGAGGTCTTCAAGAGGAGGCTTGACAGTCACCTGGCCAGGGTCATCTGACCTCGGCCCCCTTTCCTGCCAGGGGTAGGGGGTCAGACACGATGATCCATTGGGTCCCTTCCAACTCTATAATTTATGAATCTATGAAAACAAAGAGATTGTTTCTGACAATGTCAGTTTATTTTACTGTGTCCAAGCTACACCCAGAAAACCATGCGTGTGGAAGAGAAACATATTTAACACTTTTTCTTTTTCTCTGTTTCTGAAAACTCCTATGGATTCACTGTGAAAAGTTTAATTCAGATCAGTTAACATTTTAACCAACCTGCGTTACTCATTGGTATTTATACACTGTAAATTAAAGCAATCTTTAGGTTGAAGATATTTGTTTAAAACAAGTGTCCGTGTCATGACTGGCTAACCAATGACCCATGGGCCAATTGTGGCCCGCAGGGGTTAATCTGCAGCCCCCAAGCTCCCACTTGGCTGTTGATCCCCCTCCTCATTCTGGCTGCAGCAGCAGTGGGGGTCTCTGATCCTCCAGCTTTTGAGTCCTGCCTTTGCCCCTGAGGGTGACACAATGCAGTATAGCCCAGAGTACTGGGGAAGCCCATGGTACAGTGTAGCAGGGGTGCTTCATCTGAAGGAGAGGAGGCATCCTGCATGTGCAATGCAGTGCTGGTATAATTCACAATGTGTGTAGCCCATGTTGCTGTGGCCATGCAGTGTGCAGCCTCTGGCCACTTAGAAGTTTCATAGATTCATAGATGTTAGGGTAGGAAGGGACCTCAATAGATCATCGAGTCCGACCCCCTGCATAAGCAGGAAAGAGT